>NW_007377828.1:8579-11964 GCF_000475195.1 Diaphorina citri | reverse complement strand
CTCTCTCTCTCTCTCTCTTTCTCCGTTTGTTTTCTGTGTCGTTTATCTCCTTAATTGTTCATATTTCTTTCCCCTTCTATAAATATCTCCCTAATTGCTCGTATTTCTCCATCTTTTTACCCACTTGTTGCGTTTTCTTTATGTGACATGTTTTTTCGATAACAAACAGGAGTTTTAACATCTCCACGAACACTTTAGGTCAAGTCCTCCTCAGTCGCATTGTTTAAGCTGTTTCATCTTTAAGCATCTGGTGAAATTAAGCATCAGGACGAGCCAACTAAATATGGCTAGAGACCATCACCCCGGTGTATGGCAGAAAAAAAAAGATACCTTCTTTATTCTGCCATCACCATTCGGCTACAGCTGAAGCCGCTACACCAATAACAGAAAGTACGATAAACATTCGAAACATTTGTTTAACAAAAAAAAGATCACCATTCTGCCATCACCATTCGGCTACAGCTGAAGCCGCTACCGGCTACACCAATAACAGAAAGTACGATAAACATTCGAAACATTTGTTTAACAACATTTGCGCAATAGTTCAGAATTTTTGTGAAACTAATGTTCCGGAGTGTACTAGGCCTTAGAAACCTTAATATTTGGCTGATTACTTGAACTGAAGAGATTGGTGCATTCTGAGATTGAGGTGCTCCTGGCTCAAGTGATCACTTATGAGTTATGATTCTCTCACTTTAATATCTTAATCAGAGAAGTGCCAAACTGATTGTGTATACCAACAGCTATAAAAAATAGATCCCACTTTAGAAACCTTGATATTTGGCTGATTACTTGAACTGAAGAGATTGGTGCATTCTGAGATTGAGGTGCTCCTGGCTCAAGTGATCACTATGAGTTATGATTCTCTCACTTTAATATCTTAATCAGAGAAGTGCCAAACTGATTGTGTATACCAACAGCTATAAAAAATAGATCCCGGAACGGTAACTTTTGGATCGATCTTTGTGTATTTATTGCCGAGACATTAAAAAATCAATTAAATAAGATGAAATTAATTTCAATTAACTGACTGATGTTTTTTAGTATCCTTTTTTATTTGCCTTTTAAAATTGTTCGAGTTCCTATAAAATATTTACTGCCATAGTGTTTATGCACCCTGACGTTGCAGAGAGACATCATGTTGTGAAATGCCTTTTAGTCATAGCACACTGGCGAAACAATGCAATGATTGCGCTGAAACATTTGATGGTGCACTTAATTTTTTTATTAGCTTGTACTTGATTGTAAAAAAAAAAAAAAAAAAAAAAAAAATGTAAAGATGAAAATATTTACTGTCATAGTGTTTATGTGCCCTGACGTTGCAGAGAGACATCATGTTGTGAAATGCCTTTTAGTCATAGCACACTGGCGAAATAATGCAATGATTGCGCTGAAACATTTGACGGTGCACTTAATTTTTTTATTAGCTTGTGCTTGATTGTAAAAAAAAAAAAAAAAAAAAAAAAAAAAATAAATTCTGCACGTATACAGGAACTAACCTAGATGTGTTTGTTTTGTTTTTCCGAGTTTTATAACTAGGAATTGGTAGGTACAATTCTCGAGTAGTTATGCTTTTTACAACTTACAGATCAAATTATCAATGGTCTGTATAACATCCCTCTAATCCATTTTAGAAGAGTAAGGCATAAACTTTTGCACAGCGCGGCGTTGAAAATTAATCTGCACTATTAGCGATTTCCCTTTTCCCTCTCTTCTCTTTTAGATTCCCCATTTCTCCCTCCTCTTTCTCCCTCCCCTATAGTTTCCTCTTTTCCTTTCGTCTCTTCCTTTTGTCCTTCTTCCTCTTTTACTTCTATCCTTTACCTCCTCCTTTTCATTCAGTCTTACTTCTCCTTTGCGTTTAATTTCATATTTACCTCTTACTAGTCTTCCTTCCATCCTCCTTCTTTCTCTTCCTCGTTTAGTTACCTTATTTCCCTTCTTCTGTTATCGTTCTCAATCTCCTATTCTCCTTCTCCGTCTCCTCTCCTGTTCTCCTTCTCCGTCTCCTTTTCTGTTCACCTGTGTTAGGCTACGCCGAGCAAGGCCAATAAATGGATGGGTGACTTAAAGAAATAAAGGGAGAACGGGCTCTAGTCTTGATTTTAAATCATTACATGCAAATAAAATGAAAAATCAAATCAATAATAAAAATAAGCTGAATATTAAACAAATTAGGTAGGTACATATGTACTGATTTTCTTTAACCACAATCGAATAAATTACGGGCTAAAAAATTCCCGGAGGGACGGGCCCAGCTTGTTCCTCGTCCTTCTCTCCCCCCCCCATGACTTTTTTCCCATCCGCTTTTCCTTTATTATTTTCCTGCTGACTGATCAGACGGTAAATATTTGGTCACCCTAATCCCCTGATGGGGTGACGAGACGGGACATCGTCAAAAATGACAGGATAAAAATTCAGGAAGAATTCGGAGCCTTGAGCAAAGACTGCAGTTTCCTGTATTTTACCTTCAAGTTCTGCACGTGTACAGGAACTAGGTATGTAGGCATGTTATTAGGTATGTTGTTTTTCCGAGTTTTAGCTACGGATTGATGGTTATTTAAAATTCTCGGGTAGTTTTGGTTTTTAACAACTGCAGACCAATGCTATATCAAATTATCAATGGTCCGGATAACATCCCTCTAATCCATTTTAGAAGAGTAAGGCATAAACTTTTGCACAGCGCGGCGTTGAAAATTAATCTGCACTATTAGCGATTTTTTCCTAGACTCAGACGGGAAAAGTGGAATCGGAGTTCATAAAAACGGGGAACAAAAAAACACAATGGTAAAGTTTCGACCAACTGAGAGTTGCGAACTTCGACCCTTTTTTTTGGGCGATATCCAATCCTGAATTATTAAAATGAAATAAATGTCTTTCTTTTCTCCACAGAATTTCTCTTCTTTTATCAAAGTCTAGACTCAGACGGGAAAAGTGGAATCGGAGTTCAAACGGGGAGCAAAAAACACAATGGTAAAGTTTCGACCAACTGAGAGTTGCGAACTTCGACCCTTTTTTTTTTGGGCGATATCCAATCCTGAATTATTAAAATGAAATAAATGTCTTTCTTTTCTCCACAGAATTTCTCTTCTTTTATCAAAGTTTACCTTTTTCTCCAGAGGTACTTATTTTTTATGGCGCAGCTCATTTGAGGACAAAACTTTGGCCATTTTCAGGATTTTCGCATGTCTGTGTAATGTGGCAAATTCGTTAAAAGTTGTATGGTAACGGGTTTTTTGTCCCCGTTTCATGATATCGTTTTCATACATTTTATTAATAAGACTTTTAATTTATCCCGTATTATCCCCTTTTATTCGTTTATTTGTGATGTATTTAAACAGTCCCGTTTTGTACGAAATTTTACTTTTTCATGTAATAAGGGAAA
>NW_007377828.1:0-8312 GCF_000475195.1 Diaphorina citri | reverse complement strand
AAAAAAAAAAAAAAATACTCGTAATAACTATTCAGATGCAGCTTATCTTCTTTGGGGTCGTCGAATCAGCTGAATATATCCAGATTATCCAGTATCCTGACATTCCTGACTATTATGACTAACATTTCCTACCCATTTCCCATAGGGGTTTTTTATAGACAAAAATCCCTAAACTATGGGATATTCCTACCAAAATTTTCAGCAGATAATTCAAAGGTCTTTACTTATAAACGAGTAAAAAAGTCCCTCGCTGAATACCTTCCCCATTACTACCTCGTAAGCTCCTACGTACCTCTGTAGGTATTACGAGAGGGAAAAAAAGTTCGAAACTTTCATTTTGTTCTGAAATTGAGAGATCCTTGGCAGCTGGCCAGAGGTAATTTTTTTCTCCCTTATTCTTCTGGTTCGAAACTTTCATTTTGTTCTGAAATTGAGAGATCCTTGGCAACTGGCCAGAGGTAATTTTTTTTCTCCCTATTCTTCTGGAGACAGTGTGGACAGTTCAGTCGATATCGATCGACGCCCGGTCGACTATGTGTGGACACACCTTAGATTTGGCAAAGTCATCGATTTAAAACTTTAACCACACTTTGATCAATCAATAGGGGGGGGGCTAAATTTCTAGAATAACGTGAGTGAAGAATCGTTAAGAACACCCTGTATACATTTATTGTTTCTCATAATGGCATAAAAGTCTCAAGACATCATAATTTTACTTTATATATTCTTCTGGTGTGAAAAGTTTAAAATGGTTTTTGGCCTGTGACTCCATTTAATTATCTGATGACATTATATTCCCAATCCTCCCCCTCGCCTTTCTTCTTTCTCCCTCTGTTAATCCTTCCCTTTTCCCTTTAATCTTCCTTCCCTCCCCCTCTACGACTCTTTCCTCTCTATTGTTCCTTCCCTCCCTTTTATCCCTTCCTCTCGCCTTTCTTCCCTCTCCCTCTGTTATTCCTTCCCTTTTCCCTTTAATCTTCCTTCCCTCCCCCTCTACGACTCTTTCCTCTCTATTGTTCCTTCCCTCCCTTTTATCCCTTCCTTCCCTATATTTATTCTTCCCTCCCTCACATGACTTTTTCCTCATCCGCTTTTCTTTTATTATTTTCCTGCTGACTGATCAGACGGTAAATATTTGGTCACCCTAATCCCCTGATGGTGTGACGAGATGGCCTCTCCCTCTGTTATTCCTTCCCTTTTCCCTTTAATCTTCCTTCCCTCCCCCTATATTGCTCTTTCCTCTCTATTGTTCCTTCCCTTTCAACCTTCCTTTCCTCTTATTCTTATTCTTCCCTCGATCACATGACTTTTTCCCCATCCGCTTTTCTTTTATTATTTTCCTGCTGACTGATCAGACGGTAAATATTTGGTCACCCTAATCCCCTGATGGTGTGACGAGATGGGACATCGTCAAAAATGACAGGATAAAAATTCAGGAAGAATTTGGAGCCTTGAGCAAAGGCTGCAGTTTCCTGTATTATACCTTCCAGTTCTGCACGTGTACAGGAACTAACCTAGATGTGTTTGTTTTGTTTTTCCAAGTTTTATAACTAGGGATTGGTAGGTACAATTCTCGAATAGTTATGCTTTTTACAACTTACAGATCAAATTATCAATGGTCCGTATAACATCCCTCTAATCCATTTTAGAAGAGTAAGGCATAAACTTTTGCACAGCGCGGCGTTGAAAATTAATCTGCACTATTAGCGATTTTTTCCTAGAGTCAGACGGGAAAAGTGGAATCGGAGTTCATAAAAACGGGGAACAAAAAACACAATGGTAAAGTTTCGACCAACTGAGAGTTGCGAACTTCGACCCTTTTTTTGGGCGATATCCAATCCTGAATTATTAAAATGAAATAAATGTCTTTCTTTTCTCCACAGAATTTCTCTTCTTTTATCAAAGTTTACCTTTTTCTCCAGAGGTACTTATTTTTTATGGCGCAGCTCATTTGAGGACAAAACTTTGGCCATTTTCAGGATTTTCGCATGTCTGTGTAATGTGGCAAATTCGTTAAAAGTTGTATGGTAACGGGTTTTTTGTCCCCGTTTCATGATATCGTTTTCATACATTTTATTAATAAGACTTTTAATTTATCCCGTATTATCCCCTTTTATTCGTTTATTTGTGATGTATTTAAACAGTCCCGTTTTGTACGAAATTTTACTTTTTCATGTAATAAGGGAAACGAGATCCCATTGGAACTATATGGAGTCAAAAAAAAAACTCAACATTTACATAAGTGCTCAAGTCTTTGACATCTCTAGTACCTCCTCTACATTTTAGTAAGGATTAGACAACCCTTTAAAAATTGCTCTCCCACTCTCCACAGACTCTCGAGTATCTCTCACAAAAGAATCAGAATACTCCTAAAGTGTTTACATCTGGACTACAGTACTCATTCGGACTGTAAAAAAGTGTAAAATCAATCATGTGATTGCAACCTTAGTGTACGAGTATACCTTCGTATTTCAGGTTTCTTTTCCAGCTAGTTATCTCATAAGTACAGTGTACGTACGTATAGGTTATAGTTTGTTTTTCTTAAATCTACAATATTCTAATGTGCTGGCAAATCTCTACCGACATTAGGATGATGAATACTAGCTCGGCATGCAACATTAGGCAATCAGTAAGATGTGATTGCAACCTTAGTGTACGAGTATACCTTCGTATTTCAGGTTTCTTTTCCAGCTAATTATCTCATAAGTACCAGTGTACGTACGTTTAGGTTATAGTTTGTTTTTCTTATATCTACAATATTCTAATGTGCTGGCAAATCTCTACCGACATTAGGATGATGAATACTAGCTCGGCATGCAACATTAGGCAATCAGTAAATACAAATTCTGTGGTCATAACATCAAGTAGAACTAATGACCACAAGTAAATTGGTGTGAAATCCCGAATCGAAAAGATGTACACTGCTGCCCTAATTATGTCAGAATCTTAGGAACACCAGGGGCGGTACTTCTTCCTTCATTGAATATTCGCCAAATCTTTATCTAAATTTTATTGGCAAACTAAAAATTAGCTGTCTTCTTTTATTTTTCAAGAGGTTTGACAGAGGGAACTGTAACTGACTTCATGTAATAAGGGAAACGAAATCCCATTGGAACTATGGAGTCAAAAAACTCAACGTTTACATGAGTGCTCAAGTCTTTGACATCTCTAGTACCTCCTCTACATTTTAGTAAGGATTAGACAACCCTTTAAAAAGTGCTCTCCCACTCTCCACAGACTCTCGAGTATCTCTCACAAAAGAATCAGAATAGTGTTTACATCTGGACTACAGTATACTCATTCGGACTGTAAAAAATCTGGTGTGAACATCACACGACTTTCCTCATTCTACTGAATGATGCTCATTTTGGGTGTTCTTGTTCTTATAGCCAAACATTTACAATATCTCTAACCGTTTAGTCGGTATAGCTGAAAACCGCCAAAAAACGGTCAAAATACCGCCAACCGCAGCACCTATCTCAACCAACGTTTTGAGTTGCATCCTTGTCACATTTGTGAACTACACACCAAATTTCAAGTCTCTAGCTCATACCGTTCCCGAGATATTGTTAAATTACACCGAAAACCGCCAAAAAGCGGTAAAATGCCGCCAACCGTCGATCTTAACCAAAAGTTTCGTGTCGCATCCTTGTCACATTTGACATCTACATACCAAATTTCAAGTCGCTAGCTCTTACCGTTCTCGAGATATTTTGTTTACAGACAGACATACACACGGACCAATGTCTGAAACTTTGGATTTATAGGGACCTCAAAACGTGTTTTGGCACTAAAAACTGACCATCGAAAATTTGACCCGATTAGATTACTTTCCTTCTTATGCGCAGTGACCACTACGCCATGGGAGCTGACCTACTTTTATAATAATAAAGCTTATTAAGTTGTTCAATTCTCCGCTGATTTAGGTGAGGTTTCAAAGTCAAAGAGCAGAAAAAATGAGGAACTTGGGAATTTTTCTTCTTCTTCTAAGACTTCTAGATCCGGAGATAGATCCATTTAAAAAATACCGGTAAATCTTGAAATCTGACGTCACGGCATACGCTCCCGTAGGCGATGACGTCACATCAACTGTCTCGAGCAAAGCTCGCTTGCAGGCAACACATTAATATGTTTGTGCGCATAAGTTTCTGCGCATTTCTTTCTGCTCCTCCGCCAGCGTGCTTGCATATTGGCGCTATAAATATGCGAAATGAACGACGCATTACGAGGATGGGATTGGGAGGGGTGGAATATGGGACATGAAAAGACGCATTACGAGGATGGGATTGGGAGGGGTGGAATATTTGGCGCTATCTAGCGAGGCAACTGCCTGAAGTCTGACGTCACACATCTTTGAATTCTTTCATTAGAACGGAAAATGAAAATTGAATGTTCGACCTTTTACAGCTATTTTTTCGGAGTTTTGACCTCAGGTTTGGATTTTTCACAACTTTTTACATAGGAATCGACCATTTATTAATAATTTTTACCCATTTGCAACTGCTCCATTGATGACCTTACGAGGATGGGATTGGGAGGGGTGGAATATGGGACATGAAAAGACGCATTACGAGGATGGGATTGGGAGGGGGAGGAATATGGGACATGAAAAGACGCATTACGAGAATTAGGAGGGGGAGGGGGTGGAATATGCGAAATGAAAACACGAGATGGGATGGTGAGATATTAGAGAGAGGAGAGAGAAAGGAGAGAGCGAGAAAGAGAGAGAAGAGAGAGATAAAGAGAAAAGAGAGAGAGAGAAAGAAAGAGGGAGAGAGAGGAAAAAGAAAGAAGAAGGCGAGTAAAAGAGAGAAAGGAGAAGGAGAAAAGAGCGGCAAAGGAGAGGGAGAGAGAGAGAAAGGAGGCGCGAGAGTGAGAAGGTAGAGGGAGAATAGAGAGTGAGATCATCATCAAGTTACGGAAAAAAAGAAAAACAGCTCAAAAGTGCAAAGCACTGTAGAGCACTTCAATAAGCTACGTAGAAACCCTATCTCAGGCCAGGTGATATAAATTTTCTCATAGGAGTAATACGGATGGGAGGTGGAGAGAGAGGAATATGCGAAATGAAAAGACGCATTACGAGGATGTGATCGGGAGGGGGAGAAATATGCGAAATGAAACGACGCATTACGAGGATGGGATTGGAAGGGGGAGGAATATGCGAAATGAAAAGACGCATTACGAGGATGGGATTGGGAGGGGGTGGAATATGCGAAATGAAAACACGAGATGGGATGGTGAGATATTAGAGAGAGGAGAGAGAGAGAAGATAGAGATAAAGAGAAAAGAGAGAGAGAGAGAAAGAAAGAGGGAGAGAGAGGAAAAAGAAAGAAAAGGGAGAGAGAGGAAAAAGAAACAAGAAGGAGAGTAAAAGAGAGAAAGGAGAAGGAGAAAAGAGCGGCAAAGGAGAGGGAGAGAGAGAGAAAGGAGGCGCGAGAGTGAGAAGGTAGAGGGAGAGGAGAGAGTGAGATCATCATCAACTTACGGAAAAAAAGAAAAACAGCTCAAAAGTGCAGAGTACTGTAGAGCACTTCAATAAGCTACGTAGAAACCCTATCTCAGGCCAGGTGATATAAAAAAATATTTATAAACTTTTACAACACTTTTCATTCTCTCTTTCCTTCCCTTCTTCCCTTTCTCTTTATCCCTCTTCTATAGTACTCCCCTTCTTCTCTCTTTCCCTCTTTCTCTTTCTCCCTATCCCTCTTCTCCCCTTGTCCTCTCCATCACATGCTCTCTCCTCTTTCTAATAAACTCTCTCCCTCCGTCTCCCTATTACTCTTTTTATTCTCACTTCCTCCTAATCCTCCTCCTCTCTCTCTCTCTATTATTTTTCCCTCGTCTCCTCTTTTTATCTCTCCCTTTCCCACTTTCTTCCCCTTCCTTCCTCGCGCTCTTTCTCCCTCTCTTCCTGCTTTCTTTCCCTCGCTTTCTCCCTCCCTCGCTGTCTTTTTCTCCCTCCCTTGCTTTCCCTACTCTAAACAATGCTTTCAGCTGTATTAGTTTTATGGCTAGAAGGGAGCCAGGCTCCGGCGGCTTTTAATTATGTCAGAATCTTAGGAACACCAGGGGCGGTCCCTTTTCCTTCACTGAATATTCGCAAAATCTTTATCTAAATTTTATTGGCAAACTAAAAATTAGCTGTCTTCTTTTATTTTTCAAGAGGTTTGACAGAGGGAACTGTAACTGCTAAGGTCTTATCGTCCCGAAATAAAAGAGAAAAGGAAGACAGGATAGGAGAAAGCCAACCGTTCCGAGAACGAACATTATCCGTTCAGGACAAGGCAGGAGCGATTCCTTCCAAGATAACTATAGTCTACTTCAATTCAGGAAATTTAATCCATGCCTAGCTGTACGCATCAACATCACGAAACTCATCAAGATCATGTGTGATTATGATCTTACAAGGCAGGAGCGATTCCTTCAAAGATAACTAGTCTACTTCAATTCAGGAAATTTAATCCATGCCTAGCTGTACGCATCAACATCACGAAACTCATCAAGATCATGTGTGATTATGATTATGATTACTTGATTAGAATATCACCGTGAACAATTCCAATAGGCAAACACGACTCTGGGATGTTTACTTGTTAGAATGAATGCCTCATAGGAAAGGTATTTCAGATCTCTTCTCAAGACAACAAGGTTTCTGATTATTTTCTGTGGGCTATGCGGAGCCCCCTAGAATCGAAAGAGTCAGAACAAACTGTGCAGGTGATAAACAATCAAAATGAAGAGACAGAAAAAAATTGGCTGTTCATTTACTTGTTAGAATGAATGCCTCATAGGAATGGTATTTCAGATCTCTTCTCAAGACAACAAGGTTTCTGATTATTTTCTGTGGGCTCTGCGGAGCCCCCTAGAATCGAAAGAGTCAGAACAAACTGTGCAGAAACAATCAAAATGAAGAGACAGAAAAAAATTGGCTGTTCACCAAAGATATACCTATAGGATGATGTGAGTGATGTGTTTACTGTGTATAGTATAAACTCCACTATATAAATTGACTGTTCACCAAAAATATACCTATAGGTATAATATCTTTAAAAAAGATCAAAAAGAGTTCACCATGCTGAGGCCTTTAGATTTCAGCCAAAGTCACTCGAACTTGGCACAGAGATTCGATAAATTATGTACATCAAAAGTATCCTTGGGCCCTGTTTCCAGAAGGTACGGTTCGGCCGTTATTCCAGACCAAAGTTCCGCTATTTAGGGCTACACAGGGAAAAAGCTCAAAAGGAACTAGCGCTTCTCACGACTTTACCTTTAGCCACAGGTCGCTCAAATTTTGCAGTTACATAGGTTTTTAGCTACTACAATTTATTACTCGTACATTACCAATGATGACGAGTGATGTGTTTACTGTGTACCTATAAACTCTACTATTTAGGTATATGTAAAGAAATAATAATTTTGCTATCTCATACCTACTACATTACTACATAATAAACCTACTGAAGCAAAACTACACATACCTAAAGCAGAAAAACACACATCATAGGTACCTAAAACGGAACCTGATGTTCCATAATGTGACAAACATAATAAAACTGTAAAAAAAGGATAGGCTTTAGGTTGTGTAGGGCTTGGAGGGCTACAACTACATTGTATCCACATTTACTATTTTTTTTTCTACATTCTATGTAGGTGATATAAAAAAATATAAACTTTTACAACACTTTTCATTCTCTCTTTCCTTCCCTTCCTCCCTCTCCTTCTCTCTCTCTCTCTCCCTATTCTATATTACTCCCCTTCTCTTCTCTCTCCTCTTTCTAAACTCTCTCCCTCCGTCTCCCTATACCCTTTTTCCTCCTCCTCTCTCTCTCTCTCTTTCCCACTTTCTTCCCCTTCCTTCCTCGCGCTCTTTCTCCCTCTCTTCCTGCTTTCTTTCCCTCGCTTTATCCCTCGCTCTCTCTTTCTCCCTCCCTTGCTTTCCCTACTCTAAACAATGCTTTCAGCTGTATTAGTTTTATGGCTAGAAGGGAGCCAGGCTCCGGCGGCTTTGCCCCCTACAACCCTGCTACCCTTACTATTCCTACAAACCTACTACCCCTATACTAGTTATGATGCTTCCTACAAACACCATCAACTTCATTACGATCCGGAGGCCCGGGGATAAAACGCAGCAATATGGGGATGAATTCTACGTGAGTGGGATTGAAGATAATCTAGCTACCATCTGCGGCTGGAGCAGGGGAAAAAATTATCTCCTTGGCTTTCCTATATCGATTCACACATCGTGTTTAAAAAAAAAAAAAAAAAAAAAAAAAAAAAAAAAAAAAAAAAAAAAAAAAAAAAAAAAAAAGGGG
>NW_007377827.1:212757-213132 GCF_000475195.1 Diaphorina citri | reverse complement strand
TAACCCAACCCAACCTAACTTAACCCAACCCAACCTAACTTAACCCAACCCAACCTAACTTAACCCAACCTAACCTAATCCAACCCAACCTAACCTAACCTAACCCAACCTAATCTAACCTAACCTAACCTAATGGAAGTGGAGGTGGAAGTAAAAATGGAGGTGGAGGCGAAAGTGGAGGTTGAAGTGAAAGTGGAGAAGAAAATGGAGGTGGAGGTGAAAGTGGAGATGAAAGTGGAGGTGGAGGTGAAAAAGTAGGAGGAGGCAAAAGTGGAGGTGGACATGAAAATGGAGGTGGACATGAAAGTGGAGGTGGAGGCGAATATGGAGGTTGAGGTGAAAATGGACAGGGGGGGCGAAAATGGAGGTGGAGGC
>NW_007377827.1:130529-211979 GCF_000475195.1 Diaphorina citri | reverse complement strand
ACAGAAGACCAAAACACACATTTAGACAAAGCGCACACTCCAACACCACCCCCCCCCCCCCCCCCCAAATTTAGGCAAGAACCGCCTATGGCTGAGTGCTATGACAAATTTTACACACTCTCAAATTGTGTGTATAGATATAAGTAGGTACCATGACAAAATCTATTAAGGTAACTATCCTCAAATTTGTTTGTGAGTTCTATGACAATTTTTACACACTCTCAAATTGTGTGTATAGATATAAGAACCATAACAAAATCTATTAAGGTAGCTATCCTCAAATTTGTTTGTGTGTGCTATGACAAATTTTACACACTCTCACAAACTGTGGACCCTCAAAGGAGTCTAAGGCCAAGCGCACGAACGTATGGGAGATTAAAAGAGTTTGATTGCGGGCTGTGGCCAGGGGCTCACTTTTCGAATTCCTTGAATTAGATCCTAAGGTTGCGACAAGCCACACGCCTCCTCACAAGAAACTCACCCAGCCTGAGTGGGACTGGGAAAGGCTAGCACGAGATTTCCCAAATGGTCACCTATCCCGATACTAACCACGTACAACGTTGCTTAACTTCAGTGATCCATTGGGAACTGATACATTCAAAGTGCTATTGCCACTGCCTTTTTTCTTTCTTTCTTTATTTCTTTCTTTCTTTCTTTCTTCCTTTCTTTCTTTATTTCTTTCCTTCCTTCTTTCATTTATTATTTCTTTCTTTCTTTCTTTCTTTCTTTCTTTCTTTCTTTCTTTCTTTCTTTCTTTCTTTCTTTCTTTCTTTCTTTCTTTCTCTCTCTCTTTCTTTCTTTCCTTCTTCCTTTCTTTCTTTCTTTCTTTCTCTCTTTCTTTCTTTCTCTCTTTCTTTCTTTCCTTCTTTCATTCATTCTTTCAGAAAAAAAAGAAAAATTTTGATGCTTTTTCCCCTATATTTTTCGAGGTTCCCTTAGAAATCCCAAGAGAGTTTTAATGATTCCTACTCCCTCCCCACTTTCACCAGCCCTGCTTACCTACACAATCTCAAATTTCGTGATAGGTATAAGTACCATCACAAAATCTATTAAAGTATCCTCGAATTTGTTTGTGAGTGTGAGTGCTATGACAAATTTTACACACTCTCAAATTGTGTGTATAGATATAAGTACCATGACAAAATCTATTAAGGTAGCTATCCTCAAATTTGTTTGTGAGTTCTATGACAAATTTTACACACTCTCCAATTGTGTGTATAGATATAAGTACCATAACAAAATCTATTAAGGTAGCTATCCTCAAATTTGTTTGTGTGTGCTATGACAAGTTTTACGAAATGAAGTATTAATGTGTAGACAGATACACATCAGTGACAGACACTGTAATTCTCATGTGTCACTCACTGGAGTAATCTGTCACGCACAGAAATCTGTCTGTACACACAGAGTGTATCAAAAGGAACCTTATTCGCATTACGTACGGGATGTATAAATAGGCACATCGTTTTCTTCTTCTTCTTCTTCTTCTTCTTCTTCTTCTTCTTCTTCTTCTTCTTCTTCTTCTTCTTCATCTTCTTCCTCTATTTTAATTTTTTTTTTTTATAGAGGGAATTGTAACTGCTAAGGCCTTATCGTCTCGAAAGCGAACAGAGAAGAAAGACAGGATAGGAGAAAGTCAGCCATTCCTGGAATGAACCTTATCTGTTTAAGATAAAACCAAGTTCCTAGGTTCCTACTCAAAAATATCGTCCTATAAAAGTGGTGAGATCAGAAAATTAAGGCCAAGTTCGTCTGCATTCCCATTTTTTCGTATCTGCTGAAAATGCTGAATCTCAATTCCCTTTTTTTTATAGAGGGAATTGTAACTGCTAAGGCCTTATCGTCTCGAAAGCGAACAGAGAAGAAAGACAGGATAGGAGAAAGTCAGCCGTTCCTGGAATGAACCTTATCTGTTTAAGATAAAACCAAGTTCCTACGTTCCTACCCAAAAATATCGTCCTATAAAAGTGGTGAGATCAGAAAATTAAGGCCAAGTAAGTCTGCATTCCCATTTTTTCGTGTCTGCTGAAAATGTTGAATCTCAATTCCCTCAACCTTCTCTCAATTTCAACTTGGCTATGTTTTTCCTTCGGGGTTTCACGTTCAATTATTTATTTATTTGAGTAGGAAAAACATAGCCAAGTTGAAATTGAGAGAAGGTTGAGGGAATTGATATTCAGCATTTTCAGCAGACACGAAAAAATGGGAATGCAGACTTGGCCAGAAGCGGGCTCCTCAAGGGGGCCCGGAGTCAGAATTAACATACCTATTATTTTATTTTTCTAAAAACATACGCACATACATACGTACAGACCATGGGCTACCATACCATACCATGTCCTGTAGGCAATGCAATTTAAATGAGAGTGCTCCCACGATTTTTTTCCCACACATGACACGATTTTTTTTTTTTCACAACAACTGGGAACGGGCCTTACTGCTGTGAACGCCCCTGCCTGTGTAATGAACATTTCGCAACCTTCAGTAAATATGTAGATTTGATCCAATACATTTCCATAGTACCTAGGTACATACTATCTACATATGTACATATTACCTACCTACTCGTATGTATGTAGATTTACGAAGATATAAACCTAAAAGTACATAATTTATCTACTGTACAAGCTAAACGTATCAACATTGTATGCTTGAGGGCTTGGAATACAAGAAGGCTCTAACCTTGGGCCACCAGTTTTAGGAAAGTGTTCAATTTTTCGGGGTAAACCTCCAGGTTGTTCGGAATCCGACTCGAAAAAACTTGTCATTTTTCTTTCTTTTTTATACCAAAGTGTTCAATTTTTCGGGGTAAACCTCCAGGTTGTTCGGAATCCGACTCGAAAAAACTTGTCATTTTTCTTTCTTTTTTATACTAAACCAATAAGGTTCGTTCTCAGAACCACTTGGCTTTCTCCTATCTTGTCCGTCTTTGATTGATTGATTGATTGATTGATTGATTGATTGATTGATTGATTGATTGATTGATTGATTGATTGATTGATTGATTGATTGATTGATTGATTGATTGATTGATTGATTGATTGATTGATTGATTGATTGATTGATTGATTGATTGATTGATTGATTGATTGATTGATTGATTGATTGATTGATTGATTGATTGATTGATTGATTGATTGATTGATTGATTGATTGATTGATTGATTGATTGATTGATTGATTGATTGATTGATTGATTGATTGATTGATTGGTTGATTGATTGATTGATTGATTGATTAAGAAATCAACGGTTGATTTGTTAAAAGATTGATCGATTAACAAATCAACTTCTCTCTTCGGGGACATCGCTGTTACAGTTCCGTCTATCAAACGTCAATGAAAATCACGCTGTTTTACACAAAACTTTAGACTGTGGCACGGCACCTGAGAGCTATGCCTAGCTGAAGGTGGGCTAAAGACCTCCTCTTAAATAAAACCGTACAATGATCAAATTTTAATGAAAAGAGAGCTACCTATTTTTAGGTTTGAAAGTTTACAAAAGTTTCACACATCACCTGTGGTGGGTAGAGATGAAGTATACCTGTTTGGTTTGAAGTTTCTGTATGGAGATGAAATATTTGATATTCACTTTATTAGCTCAAAACAGCCCGAAAGTTCGCTACTGAATATAGGAAACACAGACTACTAGGAAATATAAAATAGGAAATACTGAATAGGAATTACAGAGCACTACGTACATAGTTAATTAATTAAACTCACATAAATGGGGTAAATCTAAACACTTCGATGTACGAAATACTTCATCAGAAAAAAAAAAACACACAGTCTGCCTGCCAGCCTTATAGGTTTGAAGCTAGCGCGCCTGTCTTGGAAGCGCTAGGTCGCGGGCTCAATTCCTGCACAGGGAGAACTTTGTCCTTAACAGATGAGGTTCTCGGAAAAGCTGACTTTCTCCTCTATCTCTTATTCTAATTTTCTAGTCGATTTATGAACTTTAAGGCCAAAAAAATAGCTAAACCCCCCTTAAGGAATGAGCGATTCGTATGGACGTGTTTCAGACGATGCCCATCTACTACGTGAGACACTGAAACAAAGACATGTCGAGATAAGAACTCTATGAACTTGTGAACTTTGTACATTTTATTGCCAAAAGACAGCCAGAGGCGATAGCACGTTGAAGAAACCAGTTCCGAATGATTCACTGAAGCAACGTTGTGTGTGGTGAGTACCCGGATGGGTGACCAATTTGGTTATCGCATGCTCTGGCTTGTCCCGGCACACACATTTGCCAGCCTGTCTTGTAAGTGCTAGGTGGCTAGGTCCCGGGTTGAATTCCTGCCCGCGACGAGCCTAATGCTTAACACAATTCAATGTTTACTTATTGTAGACAATGTTGTTACATTACACTCCATTTAACTTCGTGTGCATTGAAAAAGGTGTTACATGAAAAAAATTGCAGTCCAAAAGGAAATGAAAAAAAGTTTCACACTGTGTTAAATGTTATTCAAACCAGCAGCACGACCTTTATGTAAATGTAAGTTATCTCCCTCCCTTCCCATTTTTCCCTCTATTACCCTTTTTTCCCTTTTTCCTCCTCCTTTCTCCCTCTGCTTCTCTTCTCTTTACCTCTCCTCTTCTCTCCCTCTATTACCCTTTTTTATCCCTTTTTCCCTCCTTCTTTCTCCTTTGCTTCTCGTCTCTTTACATCTCCTCTTCCTTTATCCCTTCCTTCCTTCTTCCCTCTATTAATCCCTTTTTCCTCCTCCTTTCTCCCTCTGCTTCTCTTCTCTTTACCTCTCCTCTTCTCTCCCTCTATTACCCTTTTTTATCCCTTTTCCCTCCTTATTTCTCCTTTGCTTCTCGTCTCTTTACATCTCCTCTTCCTTTATCCCTTCCTTCCTTCTTCCCGCTATTACCCTTTTTTTATCCCTTTTTCCTCCTCCTTTCTCCCTCTGCTTCTCTTCTCTTTACCTCTCCTCTTCTTTCCCTCTATTACCCTTTTTTATCCCTTTTTCCTCCTCCTTTCTCCCTCTGTTTCTCTTCTCTTTACCTCTCCTCTTCTTTTCTCCTTTGTCCTCTTTCTATTTTTCTTTATCGTTTCTCCCTCTGCTTCTCTCTTCTTTACCTCTCCTCTCCTCCTCCTCCTCCTCCTCTTCTCTCTCTCTCTCTCTCTCTTCTCCTCCTCTTGCCAGGGTATTTCTCTTATTTCCGTCTCTTTCTCTTTTTTCCCCTCTTCTCCTCTCTCGTCCTTACCCCTCCTTCTCTTCCTCTCCTCACGCAGATAAACACATCCTTGTCCTTTTCTTCTCTCCCTCTGCTTCCTCTCCCTCGTCCTCTTCTCTCCTTTTCTTTCTCTCCTCTCCCCCACCTTCTTCTCCCCTCTTTCTCTTTATCCTATGCTTTCTATTTTTTGTACTCTGTGTCGCGTCAACAATTGTAAGACATAAATTTCTCGAGCAAAGTAATAGCATAGAAAAAACATCGGTAGAGGCGAGAATCAATATTATTCAAATAAGATGTCTCCACTTCGCCCACCCTTCCCCTATGTAGCCCACTTTCTTTAACGTTCCCCATGTTGTCAGCCTCCCCTCTACTGCTCTTATTGGGTGAAAATAGGACTTATAAAAAAAAGTTACCTACATAAATATGTATAGGAAATGGAAATTAATATAGGGATTTAGGTGCAAAAAGTAAGGCGATAGATTGTAAGTAGGTGCTGTACCGTAGGCAAACACAAGAAATTTTCCTTTCAGTCCAACAATCCTTATAAGGATTCCAAACGCGGGTTTGATTCCCACCATTGGCGGATTCTCGTTTCTCCCTCTGCTTCTCTCTTCTTTACCTCTCCTCTCCTCCTCCTCCTCCTCCTCTTCTCTCTCTCTCTCTCTCTCTTCTCCTCCTCTTGCCAGGGTATTTCTCTTATTTCCGTCTCTTTCTCTTTTTTCCCCTCTTCTCCTCTCTCGTCCTTACCCCTCCTTCTCTTCCTCTCCTCACGCAGATAAACACATCCTTGTCCTTTTCTTCTCTCCCTCTGCTTCCTCTCCCTCGTCCTCTTCTCTCCTTTTCTTTCTCTCCTCTCCCCCACCTTCTTCTCCCCTCTTTCTCTTTATCCTATGCTTTCTATTTTTTGTACTCTGTGTCGCGTCAACAATTGTAAGACATAAATTTCTCGAGCAAAGTAATAGCATAGAAAAAACATCGGTAGAGGCGAGAATCAATATTATTCAAATAAGATGTCTCCACTTCGCCCACCCTTCCCCTATGTAGCCCACTTTCTTTAACGTTCCCCATGTTGTCAGCCTCCCCTCTACTGCTCTTGTTGGGTGAAAATAGGACTTATAAAAAAAAGTTACCTACATAAATATGTATAGGAAATGGAAATTAATATAGGGATTTAGGTGCAAAAAGTAAGGCGATAGATTGTAAGTAGGTGCTGTACCGTAGGTAAACACGAGAAATTTTCCTTTCAGTCCAACAAAAATCGCGTTTGGAATCCTTATAAGGATTCCAAACGCGGGTTTGATTCCCACCATTGGCGGATTCTATCCTGAACGGATAATGTTTGTTCTCGGAACGCCTGGCTTTCTCCTATCCTGTCTTCCTTCTCTCTTTGATTTCGGGACGATCATACCTCAGCAGTTACCGTTCCCAAGCCTTTTATCAAACCTTTTCAAAAAAAAAAAAAAACAAAAAAAAACAAAAGGCGATCCACATCAAAAAACGAAAGGCGATAACCCTTGGAACTCTATTATTGTGGTCAAATTCTCAAAGAATGAGGATGAAATCCCAGCGTCAGCAGGGATTGAACCTGCGACTTGTTGTTTGTCAGTCCCTGACCATCAGTAGAAATGGAGACGTGCATTCTCTGAAAGTGACGTCTCACAAGTGTACATTTTGGACAAAACTTTACAAAATTTGGGTCAAAACTTTTGACTCAAAAGCAGCGCAGAATAGCCGCCCTCAAGGAATGGAAGTAATGTACTCTAATCTAATGGGAGCAAGAAAGTCTTGGTGCTTTGAAACTTAAATGGTTTTGAAAAAAAAAACTTGCTACATTATTGTATTACCACACAAAAGCAGAAGCAAAAATGGAATCTAATCTTCGGGATAAAGGACATAACTTGTGTTCCAGACTGTGGTCTAGTGTGATTAAAATGTATAAGTCTGAATTATAGTAATGTTCATTAGTAATGTTCATTGAACGAAAATTACATATAACCCACCCCTAAATGGTAAGCCAGGGGAAGGCCAACATCAAGGATTGGTTCACAAGTATAAAGTCGCAGCCCAGCAAGAAGAAGGAGAAGAATGGACACAGACAGCACAAGATAGACCGAGGTGGAGAAGGCTCAACAGAGCAGGTTTTAGAGTTTAGAGTTTTAGACCTTCATAGCTTGTATAACGGGATAAGTACATAAATCATGTTAATAATAAGATGCATAAACTTTGTTTATATCCTCCCTCCCGATGATCTCGAGAACGGTAAGAGCTAGCGACTTGAAATTTGGTATGTAGCTGTCAAATGTGACAAGGATGAGACACGAAGCTAAGATCGGTGCATTGGTTGGCGGCATTTTACCGCTTTTTGGCGGTTTTCGGTCTAGCTTAACAATATCTCGGGAACGGTATGAGCTAAAGACTTGAAATTCATTTATAAACGAAAATTACATATAACCCACCCCTAAATGGTAAGCCAGGGGAAGGCCAACATCAAGGATTGGTTCACAAGTATAAAGTTCCAGCCCAGGAAGAAGAAGGAGAAGAATGGACACAGACGGCACAAGATAGACCGAGGTGGAGAAGGCTCAACAGAGCAGGTTTTAGACCTTCATAGCTTCTATAACGGGATAAGTACATAAATCATGTTAGTAATAAGATGCATAAACTTAGTTTATCTCTTCTCTTTACCTCTCCTCTTCTCTCCCTCTATTACCCTTTTTTATCCCTTTTCCCTCCTTATTTCTCCTTTGCTTCTCGTCTCTTTACATCTCCTCTTCCTTTATCCCTTCCTTCCTTCTTCCCGCTATTACCCTTTTTTTATCCCTTTTTCCTCCTCCTTTCTCCCTCTGCTTCTCTTCTCTTTACCTCTCCTCTTCTCTCCCTCTATTACCCTTTTTTATCCCTTTTCCCTCCTTATTTCTCCTTTGCTTCTCGTCTCTTTACATCTCCTCTTCCTTTATCCCTTCCTTCCTTCTTCCCGCTATTACCCTTTTTTTATCCCTTTTTCCTCCTCCTTTCTCCCTCTGTTTCTCTTCTCTTTACCTCTCCTCTTCTTTTCTCCTTTGTCCTCTTTCTATTTTTCTTTATCGTTTCTCCCTCTGCTTCTCTCTTCTTTACCTCTCCTCTCCTCCTCCTCCTCCTCCTCTTCTCTCTCTCTCTCTCTCTCTTCTCCTCCTCTTGCCAGGGTATTTCTCTTATTTCCGTCTCTTTCTCTTTTTTCCCCTCTTCTCCTCTCTCGTCCTTACCCCTCCTTCTCTTCCTCTCCTCACGCAGATAAACACATCCTTGTCCTTTTCTTCTCTCCCTCTGCTTCCTCTCCCTCGTCCTCTTCTCTCCTTTTCTTTCTCTCCTCTCCCCCACCTTCTTCTCCCCTCTTTCTCTTTATCCTATGCTTTCTATTTTTTGTACTCTGTGTCGCGTCAACAATTGTAAGACATAAATTTCTCGAGCAAAGTAATAGCATAGAAAAAACATCGGTAGAGGCGAGAATCAATATTATTCAAATAAGATGTCTCCACTTCGCCCACCCTTCCCCTATGTAGCCCACTTTCTTTAACGTTCCCCATGTTGTCAGCCTCCCCTCTACTGCTCTTGTTGGGTGAAAATAGGACTTATAAAAAAAAGTTACCTACATAAATATGTATAGGAAATGGAAATTAATATAGGGATTTAGGTGCAAAAAGTAAGGCGATAGATTGTAAGTAGGTGCTGTACCGTAGGTAAACACGAGAAATTTTCCTTTCAGTCCAACAAAAATCGCGTTTGGAATCCTTATAAGGATTCCAAACGCGGGTTTGATTCCCACCATTGGCGGATTCTATCCTGAACGGATAATGTTTGTTCTCGGAACGCCTGGCTTTCTCCTATCCTGTCTTCCTTCTCTCTTTGATTTCGGGACGATCATACCTCAGCAGTTACCGTTCCCAAGCCTTTTATCAAACCTTTTCAAAAAAAAAAAAAAACAAAAAAAAACAAAAGGCGATCCACATCAAAAAACGAAAGGCGATAACCCTTGGAACTCTATTATTGTGGTCAAATTCTCAAAGAATGAGGATGAAATCCCAGCGTCAGCAGGGATTGAACCTGCGACTTGTTGTTTGTCAGTCCCTGACCATCAGTAGAAATGGAGACGTGCATTCTCTGAAAGTGACGTCTCACAAGTGTACATTTTAGACAAAACCTTAGAAAATTTGGGTCAAAACTTTTGACTCAAAAGCAGCGCAGAATAGCCACCCTCAAGGAATGGAAGTAATGTACTCTAATCTAATGGGAACAAGAAAGTCTTGGTGCTTTGAAACTTAAATGGTTTTGAAAAAAAGAAAAAAAAAAAAAAACTTGCTACATTATTGTATTACCACACAAAAGCAGAAGCAAAAATGGAATCTAATCTTCGGGATAAAGGTCATAACTTATATATGTTCCAGACTGTGGTCTAGTGTGATTAAAATGTATAAGTCTGAATTATAGTAATGTTCATTTATGAACGAAAATTACATATAACCCAAATGGTAAGCCAAATGGTAAGCCAGGGTATAAATGGTAAGCCAGGGGAAGGCCAACATCAAGGATTGGTTCACAAGTATAAAGTCCCAGCCCAGGAAGAAGAAGAAGGAGAAGAATGGACACAGACGGCACAAGATAGACCGAGATGAAGAAGGCTCAACAGAGCAGGTTTTATTAGACCTTCATAGCTTGTATAACGGGATAAGTACATAAATCATGTTAAATAATAAGATGCATAAACTTTGTTTATATCCTTAAAGTGTTCAATTTTTCGGGGTAAACCTCCAGGTTGTTCGGAATCCGACTCGAAAAAACTTGTCATTTTTCTTTCTTTTTTATACTAATTTAGTATTTAGGCTGGATCGATTCTTTACGTCTCGATCCGAATCGATTCGAAGAATCGATACTTTCGTTTCGATTTCCCATCCCTAATACTAAACCAATAAGGTTCGTTCTCAGAACCACTTGGCTTTCTCCTATCTTGTCCGTCTTTGATTGATTGATTGATTGATTGATTGATTGATTAACAAATCAACGGTTGATTTGTTAAAAGATTGATCGATTAACAAATCAACTTCTCTCTTCGGGGACATCGATCGCTGTTACAGTTCCGTATATCAAACGTCAATAAAAAAATCACGCTATTTTACACAAAACTTTAGACTGTGGCACGGCACCTGAGAGCTATGCCTAGCTGAAGGTGGGCTAAACACCTCCTCTTAAATAAAACCGTACAATGATCAAATTTTAATGAAAAGAGAGCTACCTAGGTATATTTAGGTTTGAAAGTTTACAAAAGTTTCACACATCACCTGTGGTGGGTAGAGATGAAGTACACCTGTTTGGTTTGAAGTTTCTGTATGGAGATGAAATATTTGATATTCACTTTATTAGCTCAAAACAGCCCGAAAGTTCGCTACTGAATATAGGAAACACAGACTACTAGGAAATATAAAATAGGAAATACTGAATAGGAATTACAGAGCACTACGTACATAGTTAATTAATTAAACTCACATAAATGGGGTAAACCTAAACACTTCGATGTACGAAATACTTCATCAGAAAAAAAAACACACAGTCTGCCTGCCAGCCTTATAGGTTTGAAGCTAGCGCGCCTGTCTTGGAAGCGCTAGGTCGCGGGCTCAATTCCTGCACAGGGAGAACTTTGTCCTTAACAGATGAGGTTCTCGGAAAAGCTGACTTTCTCCTCTCTTATTCCTTGGAGGAAATTGGGACATATAAAGTTTGGAGAGCAAAAATTGAAAGGGCAATTAATAAAAGGGGTAATTTATGAGGTTACTGGGTCACCTAGAAAACTTATCTTCTTGATAGCGCTTTTATCTTAGGTATTCATCTTCGGTGCCTTATTTAAAATTTTGGCATTTTAGGGTCAACCCTGTCGAATGCTAAGCTCATAGGTATCAGGCTTAATCTTCTTTGTTTTTTTACCCGTCAAATCGTTGAACATAATTTATATTACCTAGGAAGATTCCATAATTTTATCTGCCTAGGTAAGGGAAAAGCTCAGGAATGGAAGAAAACAAAAGAGAAATAATAGAAAGAAGGTTTTGCCTGGCAGGCGGTTTTGTCCGGAGGAAAATGAGTTATTCTAATCTCTTCCGAAACTGAAAACAAACTCATCTAAAGATTCTAAAGTAATTCCAAGAAATTAACAAAGTTTTGAGACTTTCTGGAGATTGGAAAATTTCCTTTAACCATAATAACATTGAAAATTTATGAACCTCTTCTTATTGATTGGTTTTTGAATCGGATTTATTAATTTAATAGATTAAATTGGAATTTTAAAAAGAAAAATAAATAAATATGGAACTTGAAAAATATCTCAATTTATGTAATTTTATTATGCTATCACATTCTAATTCTGATTTGAAAATCGGGTAAGAAAGATACATAAATTGTTACTTTCCGCTTATTGTTTCTTTCCTACACACTCCTATTTCCTATTTCTCTTCTGCTTCCTCTTCTCCTCCTCCTCCTCCTCCTCCTCCTCCTTCGTCTTCTTCTTCTTCCTCTGCTTCTTCTTCTCCTCCTTCTTCTTCTTCCTCTTTTTCTTCCTCTTCTTCTTCTTCTTCGCCTTCGCCTTCTCCTTCTCCTCCTCCTCCTCTCCCTCCTCCTCTTCTTCCTTCAGATTCAGTTATAAGTTATCTTATTTCCATTTTATCCCTAAGACTTCTCTTCCCACTTCTACTTCTCCATCTTATTCTACTTAAATTCCAATTGTATTCTTGTTAGTTTATTTATTTTCCATAGCTTTATTTGCCCGAATAATCAAGTTTGTTCAGCACTCCTCCGTGCATTTTCTCCGGATTGTTATAGAGATAAAAAGTGAAATAAATATAAACTGAGAAACAAGTATATAAATAAATAAAATACAAATAAATAAATACATAAAACACAAATAAATACATAAAACACAAATAAATATATATAAAACACAAATAAATATAGCTATAAGCAAACCTCTACGTGAGACACTGAAACAAAGACATGTCGAGATAAGGGCTCTATGAACGTGTGAACTTTGTACATTTTATTGCCAAGACAGCCAGAGGCGATAGCACGTTGAAGAAACCAGTTCCCAATGGTTCACTGAAGCAACGTTGTGTGTGGTTAGTACCCGGATGGGTGACCAATTTGGTTATCGCATGCTCTGGCTTGTCCCGGCACACACACACACATTTGCCAGTCTGTCTTGTAAGTGCTAGGTCCCGGGTTCAATCCCTGCCCGCGACGAGCCTCATCCTAAACAGATCGGGTTCGGGTTTGTTCTCGGAACTGCTGGCTTTTTAACATCCAATACTCTTCTTCTCTCTTCGATGTTGGGACGATAACACCCCTGCTGTTACACAGTTCCCTCTATCAAACCTCTTCAATAAAAGGGAATTGAACTAAAAATGTCCTTTTTTCATCCGGTCCTGACTTCTCTATCGCCAAGACATAAACATCAGTATAAACATCTCACTCTACGAGTAGAAAGCTAAAAAGGCTGTCTACAAGAATGGTGGTTGTAAAACCGTCAAGACCCAAGTGGGGTAACTGGGAACACTTCTGTGTACGGTGCTCAAGTGGAGAGACTTGGGACCATAAAAATGGCTGAAATATGACACGTCTTTTATGAACGCCATGTATTGTGTGCAGTGGCGTAGAACTCTTGTAATACTTTAAATAAAAAAAACAGTAATAAATGTAGAAGACACAATTTAATACTTATAGAGTATAAACAGGGCCGCAATCAGAAGCTCCGTCCACAAACGGTGGCTCAGATTGTGGCTCCGTTTTACTCTCGGATTAAGCAATCAGATTGGTTAAAAATTTGAAACAAACCAATCAGATTGGTTAAATTTTAACCGATTTTAAACTCCTATATTGGCAGTGGCGACTAATAAAAAAATAATGATAATAAAACTACTTGTAAATAGTGTTACTCTATTCTCTTGTTGATAAGACGTATTATTTTGGCTCTAATTCAGGACGGGTTAATTCGAAATTCGAATACCATTTTCTATTATTTTTTTTTCTTCCTCCTCCTCCTCCTCCTCCTCCTCCTACTCCTCCTCCTCCTCCTCTTCTTTACCAAGTTTTACAAGTTTTATTACCTTACACGCTACGCCCCTGTTTATGTTATGTGCTGTTGTAAACAGAGAATAATCTTGTAAATTATTGGTGTGACACGATAAAAAAAAAGTGTATAAAACACGCCAGACTCCTTCTTCCTCTTTCTGATTCTTCTTCTTCTTCTTCTCCTCCTCCCTCTTCCTTACACGCTACGCCCCTGTTTATGTTATGTGCTGTTGTAAACAGAGAATAATCTTGTAAATTATTGGTGTGACACGATAAAAAAAAGTGTATAAAACACGCCAGACTCCTTCTTCCTCTTTCTGATTCTTCTTCTTCTTCTTTTTCTACTTCTTTTTTTTCTCCTTCTTCTTCTTCTTCTTCTCCTCCCTCTCCTTTTTCCTATTTTTCTTCTTTCTATATCCGTCTTTTCTCTTCAATTTGCACTACATTTCCCTCTGGATCAGCGTCGCGCCCGAGGCCGGCCGTTGAGTTAAAATAACTTGAAAGGTTACCCGTTTGAATTGTCCAATCTGATTGGTTGGTTTTAAACATTGGAGTCACATCGTCCAATCAAATTTCTAAACAAATGGTTGGAAAATTTGGAAATCTAAATCGTGATATGGGTATGGGCACTGGACCGATCTCCTAGTTAACTCTAGGTATTTAGAAATACTCGTAGAGCCAACTAATAGAGGTTAGAGAATAGACAGCGAAAACGAAAACAATATGGGGCAGATGGGGCACTCAACATTACCCAGAAAGCTCTCCTTTCTATTGTTCGTGTGTCACACAATTTCCCACCGTCAGCAGCGGAGAAAAATCCCACCTCAAATCCCACTCAATTCTCCCCGGTACCGAGCGGGATTTAAATTCGCCCGCTTGCCACATGGCCGTGTTTAATCCCGCTTTAATTCTGACCCGTTTTAATTCTTTGTCTTGCTCCCCTTCAAACTAGTTTTATTCCCCAAGGGTGGAGTTTCGGTTTCGCCCCTTCACAACTCATTCTGAGTAGTTTTTTTTTAAGCTTTCTCCTCAGTAATTCTGTTAATAAAATATGGTCTGTAGTTATACAGTTCCGTCTACCAAACCTTTTTGAAAGAAAACTTTTTGAAACATTACAAAAATGGGTACGTTCAAAGTATAAACATTCATGTTGAACAAAGTAATCATCTGAAATTGAAAAAGTTTCCAATGCCGCTCTCATCCATTGCAGTAGTACTTGCAATAAACTCTAAATGCTAAACTACCTCGGTACAATTTTAAATTTAAAAGGCCTTCTATTTGTTAACGCCAATTTGCATTCATTTGTAGGCAAAACATTTACAAATGGATGCAAATTTGAAATAGAGCTAAAAAAAAGTATGATAGGGTAAGTTTACCCGGTATTATTGGTCCATAAAAACAACGTGCTAGTTATTAGCCCCTTAGTTAGATAGATAGTTAGTCTACCACCATAAGAGAGAGAGAGAGAGAGAGAGAGAGAGAGAGAGAGAGAGAGAGAGAGAGAGAGAGAGAGAGAGAGAGAAGAAGCTATCTTCTCCGCCACGTTGAGAAAAGTCGAAGACTAGTCTAAGAATAATTATGGTTTTCATGATTGAGAACTAGAGAGTGAAAAAAGGAAGAGGGAGAGAGGAAGGGAGGTATACAAGTATACATAGAAAGAGAGATTTTAAAAACAGCAAAGATAGGGACAGAAAAAGAGACAGAATTTTAATTTCAGTCCAAAACAAAGGCTCAAACCCCAAGAGGATTACAGTGTCAAATCTCTCTCTCTCTCTCTCTCTCTCTCTCTCTCTCTCTCTCTCTCTTTCTCTCTCTTTCTTTCTCTCTCTTCTCTTCTCTTCTCTCTCCTCCTTCTCTCTCTATCTCTACCTCCTTCTCTCTCTATTTCTACCTCCTTCTCTCTCTAACTTTCTCTCCTTCTCTTTCTCTCTCTCCCTCTCTCTCTCTCCCTCTCTCTCTCTCTCGTCACTCCTCTATTTTCATTTCATGTGTCAGCCTTTGTGTTAAGCCACGCTGACTTATAACGTATTACCAAGGGTGATAGATGGGCCCACTGATAATAAAGCTTGTTTCCAACGCTATACAATGCGTTATATAGTTGTTTTTTTTTTTTTTTTTTTTTTTTTTTTCCCTTTTTTTTTCTTTTTTGGGCCCTATTTTTTTTTTTTTTTTTTTTTTTTTTTTTTTGTCCTTCTCTCTTCGATTTTGGGACCATAAGACCTCCGTTAATATCAGTTCTGTCTATCAAACCTCTTAATAAAAAGGGGCTCGATCGAGAGTCTGATTTTGCCGCTCCGGCCGAACTTTATCCTAAACAGATGAGGTTCGTTCTCGGAACGGCTGGCTTCCTTCTATCCTGTTCTCCTTCTCTCTTGGATTTTGGGGAGAACGCCATAGGTCTGTAGTTATACAGTTCCGTCTACCAAACCTTTTTGAAACATTACAAAAATGGGTACTTTCAAACAAAGTATAAACATTCATGTTGAACAAAGTAATCATCTGAAATTGAAAAAATTTCCAATGCCGTTCTCTTCCCTTGCAGTATTACGTAGTACTTGCAATAAACTCTAAATGCTAAACTACCTCGGTACAAATTTAAATTTAAAAGGCCTTCTATTTGTTAACGCCAATTTGCATTCATTTGTAGGCAAAACATTTACAAATGGATGCAAATTTGAAATAGAGCTAAAAAAAAGTATGATAGGGTAAGTTTACCCGGTATTATTGGTCCATAAAAACAACGTGCTAGTTATTAGCCCCTTAGTTAGATAGATAGTTAGTCTACCACCATAAGTTTGTCAAGAATAGTGAAAATCCAAGGTTATCAAAAGAACGAAGAATTACTTTTGGTAAAATTGGATCTTAAAAATGTTTGTGTAGTACAGACTATGGGGGTGGACTCAATTAATAGAATAGAATATACCCTGTTTATACTACCAGAATCAAAGTCCCTTTACTCCCGCAGTCTAAACAAGGTTTTATGAAATATGGTACAGAATAAATTCAGTAATTACAAAGGGCCTACACTGAAGGGTGAATAATTAGCACGTTTTTTACATGGGTCAATAACTGGTACACTTACCCTAGTCCGAAAACAAAGGCTTTTTTTATCCTATGTGTTTATCACGTGTGACATTTTAGTTTTAACCAAAGCTAATAAAAGTGTCGGGGGAACAGACCGAGTGAAGCGATGAAATCTAATTTTATTTACCCCTCGGGAACCTAACCCAGGCCCTTGCAGCTAATGTCTGTTCTTTTTCTCTTGCATTTCTCTCCCTTTTCGATCCCTTTTTCTCTCTCTCTCTCTCTCTCTCTCTCTCTCTCTCTCTCTCTCTCTCTCTCTCTCTCTCTCTCTCTCTCTCCTCTCTCATCTCTCTCTTCTTCATCTTCAATACTCTATCTCCCTTTCAATGGCCGGGACCAAAAACTGATTTTAAATTAAAATAATAGAAAGTAAAAAATCAATCTGATTGGTCAATTTTAAACTCTTTAGTCAATCTGATTGCTTCATCGAATCGGTTGACATTTAGAATTTACGTGAAAATTTAATATTTAATGGCCTCTCCTTTGAATCTGAATTTTCATGTCGCTGCTGGGATTCGAACCACAATCCATCGATTAATCCAGCGCCCTCCTCACCGCAATAAATGTGACTAAAAGTAAATCCTTTCACGCCCTTTCCTCTTCCTGGAAAGGATTAACTGTCACAAACCATCAGAGGAGTCCACGTGAAAAGGATTACAAAATATAAATAGGGTGGGTTGGGATAATTTCGAAACCAAACCCGTATCCAGGACGACAGCGAAGGAGCCCCAAACAGTAGCTTGTTGGGGGGGGATGCTACAAATTATAGGTCAATATTTTTAGTTTATTTCTATATTTTGGAGCACGAAAAAACTCGAGAGGGGGCACCAGCCCCCTGGGTCCTCTCCCAAATGCGGCTCTGTTCAAGATACTAAATTTCCAGTGTCTTAAAATACCGACATTAAAAGTTTCTACTGATATATTAATGGTAATGGACTGCAAGAGAAGTAATAGGAAAGATTAGTATCTAGAACAACTTCAGTGGTTATCGTGGTGAACTTTGGTTCCAGAGATTGATGTTTCGAGTCTAAGTCAAGTCATATAAAATTTACCGTAGTGTACATTCAAAGTTTTTTCTTCTAATGTGTTACAAACAACTAAAATTAATTCTCTTTAAGGAATTTCAAAAACGGGCCCTCACTCTTTTCCATCGCGGACTCTTCAATTGCATTAATCCCTCTTCAGAATTTCCCCCCACAGTAAAACAATCATCCAATATTGCCTTGGCCATAAAATCCCTTAATATTTCGACCTTTGACCATAAAACGAAATTCCCTCTTTCCGAAATTGCCTTGGAAACTTCTCTACACAGGGGGAAAGAAATGGGACCAGGGGGGAAATGAGAAGGGAGTTTTTAGTTCTTCTAGACCCTGATGCTTTTCCCTCTTCGAGAAGGAAAAGAAGGAATGGAAAGGAGTTTACATTACAGAAAGACGGGGGGGGAAAGAAGGCCAAGATTTAAACTATAAACCCTCCCGATTTCCCCCCCCTCTCTCTCTCTCTCTCTCTCTCTCTCTCTCTCTCTCTCTCTCTCTCTCTCTCTTATCTTCTATCACTCATTTAATTTATGGTGTTTGAAAACCATCCAAGAATTAAAAAAAATGATGAGAATATTTGTAGGACAGAAAGAGAGAGAGAGAGATGAAATAACAGAGAGGGAGATAAATATCATCAAATTTAATATTATACATGCGGCGCGGCGCAACCAAGATAACTCCTTAGTCCTTAGGGATGTTTCGGCAAAAAAATTCTTATCGTCGCGCGTCGCCATGGTAGAATAGAGGATACACTATTAGAATATTCCATTGAAAATAGAATAGAATTATAACACACTCATAGAATATAATAGAAATGGAACTAGAGGAAAATTTACCCTTTTCGAAATTCAAATGGTCACACTGTCCGTATAGGACAGTTCAACAAAGGAAAGTGAACAAAGCATCTCCAGCTCCACTAATGTTTCTTGCGTTGCACATTGCATACTCAAATAGTTACACGGCATTCATACAAATGGTGACAATCAGAAATTCAAAATGCTCATCCTGTCCGTATTACGTATGGGACTACACAACACATCAACAGTAGTCAAGTCATAGTCAACGGAGAAAAGTGAACAAGACATCTCCACCACTAATGTTTCATGCCTTGCACATTGCATACTTAAATAGTTACACGGCGTTCATACAAATTTTGACTACCATCAGAACAAAGCGTTTTTGAAGTTACCCCTCCTGTGTGTTTCGAAGAGCAGATACGTTTAGCCTGGTGCTTGTAAAGATGGGTGGTCTGTCAGAAATCATACGGCTGACTGAATATCGACTTAATTACAGCCTCTTAGCTCGAGGTAATTTGCATTTGAGCTTGAAGCTCTATTAGCAGAAGCAGAAAGCTTCAGACTCTCAGTACCTAGTTAGTTAATTTCCATTTTGGCAAGGTAAAAACATGAGTATAGACTATGGGCTAGAATCACTTTTTGAAAGTAGGTACTTGGACATGGGAGAGGGGACCCTAAAATTAGATTTTTCCAGTCATTTGCCGATTTTGAAAATTAGAACCCATTTCAATACTTTCTCATTACTTAGTCTTAATAGCGCGGTCAAACTTTCTTGACTTGGCGGGGCGGAGCGCTACCGCGCTCCTTAATATAAATTTTATTAAATTCCATATACTTGGGAGTAACAAACATCATAAAAAAAACATAGGAAAGTTAGAAAATGATAGCAAATTGATTGGGTCATTTGGGTAGAATCTGATTCACGCCACGCCACGTGACAGTTGAGTCAAATCAGCTTGCATACTAGTTAATAGAAAGTAAAAACCTACACAGGAGAGCATTTGAGATTTTATGCGTCCGTGGACATATTAAGGGGCTTACCCGTTTAGAATAAAATTTATGAGGATTTTCATTTTAGGGATTCCAATAAATTTAATGGAAAAGAAAAATAAAATATCACATGGAATGGAAAATGGAGAGGGAAGAGAAAAAGATGGACAAGCCTAAATTTAATGTATTGAGGGAGAGATGTATAGAGAGAGAAGAAGGGAATGGAAATAAACACTAGAAACTTCAATAGGCATAGAAAAATGAAGATAAAAGAAAAGAAGAATGTAAGGGAACGAAAAGAGAATGAAAAAGGTTAGGAGGGGAAATAAGGAGATAAAGAAGAGAAGACGAAGAAAGACGCAAAGGTACAAAAGGTAGGTACAACAGTACAAAAGGTAATATGAATTTAAGGAGAACAAAGGCCGAAATCAAGAATTGAAATGGGAAAAGCAGAAGAAATAGGAGAAAGGAGATGAAAAAGGAGAAGAGAGATACCTAGAAGGAAGAGAGGAAAAGGAAAAGTGATAAGAGTTGGAGAAGGTAGAAGGAGAGGGTAGGAAAGAGAAGGAAAGGATAGGGACAAGACACGGACGAGACAAGAAGGAGGAAGATAGGGACGGGACGGAAAGGGTAAGGGCAGGACGGGAAGGGTAGGGCATGACGAAAAGGAATGGATAGGGCATTGACGAGAAGAAGGAAGATAGGACGGGAAGGAAAAGGTAGGAACGGGAAGGGTTTACCCGGTATTATTGGTCCATAAAAAGAACGTGCTAGTTATTAGCCCTTTAGTTAGATAGATGGTTAGTCTACCACCGTACCACCATAAGTTTGTCAAGAATAGTCAAAATCCAAGGTTATCAAAAGAACGAAAAATTACTTTTGATAAAATTGGATCTTAAAAATGTTTGTGTAGTGCAGACACTACATACTGTGGGGGTGAACTCAGTTAATAGAATAGAATATACCCTGTTTATACTGCCAGAATCAAAGTCCCTTTACTCCCGCAGTCTAAACAAGGTTTTATGCAATATGGTACAGAATAAATTCAGTAATTACAAAGGGCCTACACTGAAGGGTGAATAATTAGCACGTTTTTTACATGGGTCAATAACTGGTACACTTACCCTAGTCCGAAAACAAAAAAGGAGAAGATGAATTAAGAGGAAGAAATTTAAGGAGGAAGAGTAAAAGAGAAGAATTTGGATGAAAATATCCATACGTTCAAAATCCAATACCTTTAAAATACAATATCAGAGGGATTAAAGAGAGGATGGAAATTTAAAGGCTATATGAGGATATATATGTGAAAAAGGGAGATAGGAACAGATTTATGTAAATGGTGGGCACAAATAGGAGGTATTTTTTGAGAGAAAATAAAGCCGTTTTTTATAAGAGCAAAAAAAAGTTGTTTTATGGTCGCATAACTTTGAATTTTATAATTTCCTGCCTTTATATGAGGTTGAAAAAAATACCTTTGCCCAGAATTCCATCTATTCCATCACGGGCCTTTACATTCAATTTTTACCTCGCGTTCCCTCAAATTCCTACCTCACAAATCATCCCTTTCCAACAACAAAAAATCATAAAGTAAAAAAGGGTAATAGGTAAAATAATAATAATATTAATAATAAAGAGTGAATCATCCCTTGTGGTGACAGTTTTAATTCCCTTCTGACTGCATAACGTGTCCCGTCCGTACACCCTCTTTATCCGTAAGTATACCCTCTTTATCCATACGTATATCCTGCCCGTACCGTCCGTACTCCAGTGGTCAGAATATTTACCACTGTAGGATAATAGCTATTTCCACCTTTTCAGTAGGAAAGAGAAGGAAAGGATAGGGACAAGACACGGACGGGACAAGAAGGAGGAAGATAGGGACGGGACGGAAAGGGTAAGGGCAGGACGGGAAGGGTAGGGACGGGACGAAAAGGAATGGATAGGGCATTGACGAGAAGGAGGAAGATAGGACGGGAAGGAAAAGGTAGGGACGGGAAGGAAAGGATAGGGACAAGAAGGAGGAAGATAGGGACGGGAAGGGTAGGGACGGGACGTAATGGTTGGGATAATACAAATGACTGCTGCAGACAGCAGGTTCAGTCGGTCATGTCAGGCCCGGAAGTCAGGGATGATCGATTGCCTTTACAGGTCCATCCTCAAGGACTTATCATCAGAGGTCGAAAATATGAAACACTACACCTCATTCTTTATCCATGGAAATTATGGGAAAGAGACCTGTGGGAAGGAGAAGAATATCCTAGCTCCAGAACTTTTGAGAATGGTTCAAAGTCTAAATCTGACTTGTTCAGAGCGGCAGCCTCCAAGATCAAAATAGCAATGATGATAGCCAACCTCCGAGACGGTACCTGAGGAAGAATAAGAAGAAGGAGACGAACGTGATGATGATGAAGAAGAAGGAGACGAACGTGATGATAAAGAAGAAGAAACTCAAGGAGGTTTTTTGGTAAGTCGGTCATGTCAGGCCCGGAAGTCAGGGATGATCGATTGCCTTTACAGGTCCATCCTCAAGAACTTATCATCAGAGGTCGAAAATATGAAACACTAAACCTCATTCTTTATCCAAGGAAATTATGGAAAGAGACCTGTGGGAAGGAGAAGAATATCCTCCAGAACTTTTGAGAATGGTTCAAAGTCTAAATCTGACTTGTTCAGAGCGGCAACCTCCAAAATCAAAATAGCAATGATGATAGCCAACCTCCGAGACGGTACCTGAGGAAGAATAAGAAGAAGGAGACGAAGCAAGTGATGATAAAGAAGAAGAAACTCAAGGAGGTTTTTGGTTGGTACTGGGAGGTAAAAATGCTTTAAGTTGGTAGGTACTTTAGGTATTGAAAGCCAATTTTCCAGGGGACAAGTTTTACATGATTATACAATAACTTTATACCTTGGGTGCCTCAGAAAACTCTTATCCGGCCTCCTGAAAACTGGCCTGACCCCCCTGGGGGCACCTATGTACTATTGATACTAAAACCCTAAGCTAACTTCAACAACATTTTGTTTGAATTTCAAATGACTCCGAGATAGATGGAATGAAAGAGAGAGAGAGAAACAGATAGAAAGAGAGAGAGAGTGAGATGGAATGGAAATGAGTGAGTAAATGAGAGAGAAAGAGAGGACAAACAGATGTTGTGAGAGAGACAAAGAGGGAGTGGGCTCGTTAGAGAGACAGAAATGGAGAGGGAGAGAGAAGGAGAAATAGGAGTACATAGAGATGAAATAGGAGAGAAAAGGAAAGGAAAAAAGAGCCATGAGGAGACAAGATGGAGGATAAGTGGAATAAGAGAAGAAGAAAATGGAGAGAGAGAGAGAGAAGAAAGATAGGAAACAAGGGAGAAATACGTAAGCTATATAATACGTAGAGAAAATGGGTAAAACCTGTAAAGAGAGAGAGAGAGTTAAGTGAGTGGGTAGAGTGAGAAAGAAGAAAGAGAAGATAGAGGTGATTGAGAAAGGAAGAGAGAGGAAAAGCGAAGAAGAAATAGAGAGAGAGAAGGAAAGAAAGGAAGATGAAAGAAGAAATAGAGAAAGATATGAAGAGGAAGAGAGTGACACAAAGGAAGAAAGAAAAGTAGAGGGAGAAATAGAAATTGAGAAAGGAGAAATAGGGAGGAAGAGAGATTGGGAAAAGGAGGGAGAGTAAGCAAGAGAAAAAAGGGAGAAAGGAAAAGAGAGAGAGGGGAGGAAAATTAGGGAGGGAGAAATAGAGAGAGATAGAATGAGTGAGAGAAGAAGAGAGAGAGAGGACACATTGAGTACAATTTGACCAGTGTCATGAACAGTTAAGAGAATAGAAAGCTTTGAGTGGGTTTGGACATAAACATGTGATGTGAAGGCACAAATCTTACTCATAAGAGTCATAAGCCTTGTGCATCAATACACTTGTTTTATGTAATTTAAGTTCGCCCCCGCTAGGTAATCAACCCCGCGACCTAACGCTTACAAGGCAGGCAGGCAGGTACACTACCTTCCAAGATTCCAGGCTTTTTTTCCAATTGTATCCTCTGAATTTACCTTACATAATATGGGTTAGATTGCCTGTATACACTACACTAGCAGCTTGAAATTTACAAAAAGGAATGGACAACATGTGGTGCACCACAGATTCACCCATCCAAAAACCCTATTGATACTAAAACCCTAAGCTAACTTCAACAACATTTTGTTTGAATTTCAAATGACTCCGAGATAGATGGAATGAAAGAGAGAGACACACAGATAGAAAGAAAGAGAGAGTGAGATGGAATGGAAATGAGTGAGCAAATGAGAGAGAAAGAGAGGACAAACAGATGTAATGAGAGAGACAAAGAGGGAGGGGGCTCGTTAGAGAGACAGAAATGGAGAGGGAAAGAGAAGGAGAAAGAGGAGTACATAGAGATAAAATAGGAGAGAAAAGGAAAGGAAAAAAGGGCAAAGAGAGAGCAAGATAGGGGATACGTGGAATAAAAGAAGAAGAAAATGGAGAGAGAGAGAGGAAGATGAGAAACAAGGGAGAAATACGTAAGCAATAATACCTATGTATAGTAGGAACGAAATGGGTAAAACCCTCTAGAGAGAGAGACGTAGGTAGGGGGGGTAGAAAGAGAAAGGAGAGAGGAGATTGAAAAGGGAGAGAAAGAGAGGAAAAGTGATTAAGAAATAGAGAGAGAAGGAAAGAAAGGAAGATGAAAGAAGAAATAGAGAGAGAGAGAGAAAGCAACATGAAAGAAGAACTAGAATTAGATAAAGGAAGAAAGAAGAGGAGAGGGAGATGGAGATGGAGAAAGAGAAATTGAGAGGAGGAGAAATAGGGAGAAAGAGAGATAGAGAAAAAGAGGGAGAGTAAGCGAGAAAGAGAGGAAAGAGAGTAAGAGAGAGAGGAGACATTGAGTACAATTTGACCAGTGTCATGAACAGTTAAGAGAATAGAAAGCTTTGAGTGGGTCTGGACATAAACATGTGATGTGAAGGCACAAGTCTTACTCATAAGAGTCATGAGCCTTGTACATCAATACACTTGTTTTAAGTAATTTAAGTTCGCCCCCAGGAGGTAATCACTCCCGCGACCTAACGCTTACAAGGCAGGCAGGCAGGTACACTACCTTCCAAGATTCCAGGCTTCAATTGAATCCTCTGAATTTACCTTACATAATATGAGTTAGATTGCCTGTATACACTACACTAGCAGCTTGAAAATTGCAAAAAGAAATGGACAACATGTGGTGCACCACATACATAATTATTGACCCGTCCAAAAACCAAGCTCACACAACGTTGTTTAATTTGCGTGATTCGTCGAAAAATTATGCATTTAATGTTCTAAAGATTCACTGGTCACAAGACCTTCGAGACAAAACTCTGCAAAGCTCCTCCGAACACAATGTGAGTGGGGAAGCAGGCCTAATTAAATTTATAGTTGTAGCACAATGTACGGACAGTGGTCTGGCAGATAAATCACTACCCTAAATTTCAGCTTCCCATCATTAGCCGTTCAAAAAATATTCAGGGGTCCCCGGACTTTTGAAACACTCTGTAGTTGTAGCACAATGTACGGACAGTGGTCTGGTGTATTTCTCAATTCTTCCTCTCCTCGTCTCGTGTCTCCAGAGCCCAATTTGAGGAGTAGGGGAAGAAGATGAAAGCTGAGATATAAATTAAAGAACCACTGCTGAACAAAAGTTTCTGTTTTGTCCCCAAACTTATGTATCTTGCTTTATTATTGTTCATTACGATTTTAGTATTATTCAGTGAATCAGTAGCATCCACTATTTGATGCTTTGCACATTGCATAATTAGAACAGATACCAGGCGTTCATACAAATTAAAATCCCCATCCCTACTGTAGAAGTACGGAAGTACGAATAGAACTGAAGTTGAAGTTATACAGAGTGTTTCAAAAGTCCGGGGACCCTTGAATATTTTTTGAATGGCTAAAGGTCTTCTTCTTCTTCTTCTTCTTCTTCTTCTTCTTCTTCTTCTTCTTCTTCTTCTTTTTCTTCTTCTTCTTCTCCTCCTTCTTCTTCCTCTTTTCAGCTAATGAGTTCCATAACTTGGGATTTTTCTTAGGTACCTAAGTCGACTCTAAATCAGTAGGTGGAAGTACCAAAAATAGTTATGTTGGTGTTGTCTCTCTCTCAACAATGATTACATGGTTTTTTCTTTCTTTTTTTTTTCTATTCTTTTTTTTAAGAGGTTTGACAGAGGGAACTGTAACTGCAATGGTCTTATCGTCCCGAAATCGAAGAGAGAAGGAAGACAGGATAGGAGAAAGCCAGCCGTTTCGAGAACGAACATTATCCCATCAGGATAAAATCCGCCCCGGGCGGGAATCGAACCCGCGGCCTAGCGCTTACAAGGCAGACGCACTACCAACTAAGCTAACTAGGCTGGCGATTATTCTAGAGTTTTGATAGAGGGAACTGTAAGAAAACGAGGTTCAGAAATCTAAGAAACAAAGAGGATAAAGCATTAAAGCCAGCCATTCCAAGAACGAACCTTATCTACGAGTATTCTGGATAAAGTTCGCTTCGGGCAGAAATCGCTTTCGAAATCGAACCCGTGACCTTCTACTTGGAAAACTAGGTCATTACCTATCAAATCCATTGCAACCCGCATCTCGTGAGCAAACTTATGGGATGAAAAACTTTGCTCCAATTCCGTCAGCTCGGGAAATCTTTCCAGAACATTTGCAATATGAAATCTGCGTTTTTCCTTATAAACTGGCGGAAAGTTATTCCTGGTATGGGGTTTCGAATCGGGATTTCAGGATTATCCACGCTCCAGCTTCGTCGAGGAATGCTAACACAAAAGAAAAATTGTATGAAAAGCTTAGACAAGAGGAAGAGAGAGGAGACGAAGAAGGAGAAGAAGAAAAACAGAAGGAAGGAGGAAAAAGAAATATACCTACGAAGAAGAAGTAGATGAGGAGGAGAAAGATACATAAAACGAGAAGAGGAGAAAGAGAAGACAAAGAGGAATAAGGCAGAAAAGAAGAGGAAGAGGTGAGAAAAAAAGAGTAGGACGAGACAAAGAAAAAGGTGAGGAAGGATTAGAAGAAGAATCAAAAAGAGAAATATAAGTAGGACGAAAATACTATAAATAAACAGAAGAAGGAAAAAGAAGAGAAAAAGAAAAAAAAGAGAACAAGGAAGAGGAGGAGAAGAAGAGACAAACCAAAAACAAAAAATCATAATAATAATAGGAACAACAAAAGCTCTGGAATGGAAAGAACACCGCTAAGTCAAAACAACACAAAACCTCCAACAAAAAAAGTTCAGGACGAAATTTTTGCAAAGCGTGAAAAGTCGGATGTAGAGGGAGAAAAAAAGTTTCCCTTGAAATCCGCGAAAACCCTTTTTTCAAAACCCCACAGAATTTCCGGGATTTGGAGTTGAAAGTTAATTCAGACTTAAAGTCGAACCAAGTTCTTTTCTAGCGTTAACCAAGTGATACGAAAGAAGAAAAGGAAGGAGAAGTAGGAGGAGGGGAAGGAAAAAGAATAATAATAATAATAATAATAATAATAATAAACAAGTTCACTTCATGTAGTACTAACTACATCATAAATAAAAGTGAAAATACGAAGTGTTACTTGGCGAGTAACTGGATGGGTGAGAATGACAATCACCCTTCTGGGCTGATTGAGAGGGTGACGAAGAACGCCGACCCCGTCTGAGCACAGGAAAAGGCGAAGAAAGAGAAGAGTTCCATAAGTTCAACAGTTCAATATTACCCCTTTTCATTGAGCTAGAAAGATAAAGGAACAACATGGCACCACATGGTTAGGGACCTAAATTTTAAGACTTAAATGTACTAAATCGAGGTGTACTTAAAACAAAACCTATAAAGCAAAATGACCAGGACATTGGTCATGCAATTGTAATGGTGTTTGCTGATGACTTGGAAAGGATAAGGGAGGTAGAAGAAGAAGGAGGAGGATGACTAACGAGGATAAAGGAGGTAGAAAAAGTAGAAGACAAAGGACAGGAGAAGGACGAGAAGAAGAGATAGGAAGGTTTGAGAAGATAGAGGGAAAGGAAAAGAAAAAAGAGAAGAACGGAACGTAGAAGAAGGCGGAGAGATACCTAGAAAGAAGAGAGGAAAAGGAAAAGTGAGAAGAGTTGGAGAAGGTAGAAGGAGAGGGTAGGAAAGAAAAGTAGAACACAAAGGACAGGAGAAGGAAGAGAAGAAGAGATAGGAAGGTTTGAGAAGACAGAGGGAAAGGAAAAGAAAAAAGAGAAGAACGGAACGTAGAAGAAGGCGGAGAGATACCTAGAAGGAAGAGAGGAAAAGGAAAAGTGAGAAGAGTTGGAGAAGGTAGAAGGAGAGGGTAGGAAAGAGAAGGAAAGGATAGGGACAAGACGCGGACGAGACAAGAAGGAGGAAGATAGGGACGGGACGGAAAGGATAGGGACAAGAAGGAGGAAGATAGGGACGGGAATGGACTAGGGAAAGAAAAAATAATGAAGTGTATTATAAGTTCCCATTTCTGGAATTCCATCAGTCTCTGGTGAAAGAATTTTTGGCCATTTGTTCGAATTGCCATTTGTTTGAAAATTTTGCACACCGCAAAAGTTATGCCATCATATTCTAAAGAAAAACTACACATTGCATGGTAAAATTGATCATAGACCCCCTTGTGAAACTCGCTGGAAAAGAGATGCACAAGATAGACAATTGGCGAACGTTTGCGACATACATCAAAAGAGACGACACCTGCTACAGATACAGACAATAAAACCGCATTCGATTATGTGACTTTCGGAAAAGAGATGCACAAGATAGACAATTGGCGAACGTTTGCGACATACATCAAAAGAGACGACACCTGCTACAGATACAGACAATAAAGCCGCATTCGATTATGTGACTTTTTTTATAGTCAACGTGGCTGAACCAATGAGATTCCGTTATGGACGTCCACACTTGGTCCACAAAGCGGAATCTCATAATCTCATTGATTCAGCCATGTTGACTAAAAAAAGTCACATGATCGAATACGGCTTAGTATCACGAGTCCCTCAAGGTACACGTTATTCCCCCAGAAACGGAAATATCAAAACTTCCCTAATTTATTCTACTACCTGTTAGGGAAAAGGAAGTTGGGAACATCGTTGACAACACCCCATCCAGTAAAGCTCCAAGACTATTTGCACTTTGCATTATTCCCGACAAAATACACAACTTAGCATTCTCAATTTGCGCCGAAGTTCAAAAGTTTTGCAAAACTTTAGTGTGCAGAGCTTTTCTAATAAAGTGTATTTTCAAAGTTCTGGTTGTACGTGGAGGGAGGGAACTTAATAATGAAATCTGCATACTTAAATACCAAAATGTGTACATTTTATTGAACTTTTGTTTCCATTGAAGGTGCGAACATTTCGCGCTCTCGAATGGGAACCAATTTGGTACTCAGCTACCAAATTACCAATACCAAAGGAGCATATTGTATAGGTATTTTTAGAAAAAAGTCTAAAACTGAAAAAGATAAGACTATCCATTTATCTCTCCTTTTTTCAGTCTTTCTACTTCTTTCCTTTTGTCTTATTTCTCTCCCTTCCCGCCCTTTCCCTCTTTTATCTCCTTTCCTTACTCTTTGGGATCTCCTTTCATTTTACTCTTTCCTTTTCTTCGTTCTCCTTTCTTTTCTTTCTCTTTCCCTTTTACCCCTATTTCTCCATGTTGACTAAAAAAAGTCACATGATCGAATACGGCTTAATATCACGAGTCCCTCAAGGTACACGTTATTCCCCCAGAAACGGAAATACCAAAACTTCCCTAATTTATTCTATTACATACCTGTTAGGGAAAAGGAAGTTGGGAACATCGTTGACAACACCCCATCCTGTAAAGCTCCAAGACTATTTGCACTTTGCATTATTCCCGACAAAATACACAACTTAGCATTCTCAATTTGCGCCGAAGTTCAAAAGTTTTGCAAAACTTTAGTGTGCAGAGCTTTTCTAATAAAGTGTATTTTCAAAGTTCTGGTTGTACGTGGAGGGAGGGAACTTAATAATGAAATCTGCATACTTAAATACCAAAATGTGTACATTTTATTGAACTTTTGTTTCCATTGAAGGTGCGAACATTTCGCGCTCTCGAATGGGAACCAATTTGGTACTCAGCTACCAAATTACCAATATTGTATAGGTATTTTTAGAAAAAAAAGTCTAAAACTGAAAAAGATAAGACTATCCATTTATCTCTCCTTTTTTCAGTCGTTTTACTTCTTTCCTTTTGTCTTATTTCTCTTCCCCCCCCCGCCCTTTCCCTCTTTTATCTCCTTTCCTTACTCTTTGGGATCTCCTTTCATCTTACTCTTTCCTTTTCTTCGTTCTCCTTTCTTTTCTTTCTCTTTCCCTTTTACCCTTATTTCTCCCTTCTTTTTTCTCTTTTTCCTTTCATTTTCCCTTTTCCCCTTCCTCCCCATCTCTCTCTCTATCTCTCTCTCTCTCTCTCTCTCTCTCTCTTTTTTTTTAATTTAAGCAAGGGTCTATTTAAATAAATTGTAATTTATTTTTGCTCTCTCTCTCTCTCTCTCTCTCTCTCTCTCTCTCTCTCTCTCTCTCTCTCTCTCTCTCTCTCTCTCTCTCTCGTAAGATTGAGTTCACTCTGAATTTCTCTGAGGTTTTTCAACATTGATATGAAAGGGAAAAAATAAGTTATCTTTTACTTTTTCTCTTTCTCTCTCCCTCTCTCTTTCTCTCTCTCTCTCACTCAAGATACAAACGTGAAAGATACACTCTCATTTCCAGCACAAAAAAAACTCTCATCTATCAAAAAGATAATGGCGTAGTCGGAACAAGGTCGGAACTTGGTGAAAACTTTGAGAGGAATGAGAGGAGACGATGTTCTGTGTCGAAAAGTTCAAATATCCCCTCGAGAGAAATGAAACTTGTGAAACAGCTGTCTAATAATAATGATGATGATAATAATAATAACAATACGTTAAAATAAATTTCATAGGTAATAATAATAGTATTAATAATAATAATGGCTACTGAGTGAAAGGTAACCACTAGGCGAGAATACAACTCGTGACATAAAGCCAGTAGTGTGAGGAAGAGAGAAAGAAATCCAAATAGAGAGAGAGAGAGGGGGGGAAAGAAGGGAAAAGAGATATAAAGAAGAGTGAGGAATGAAGAAAGGAGAGAGACAGAGAAAAAAAAATTATGTGCTAATGAGTACAAAATTTTATCACGGCGTGAATGACCAGGATATTCCTGTGTTAAAACGTCTTATCGGAAAAAAAATATATCAAAATTGGATAAACTGTTCCAAATTTATCAGTTATCGCGGCCCAAGGCCGACAAAAAATTGTTGAGAGCCGACAAAATATTGTCGAGAGTCGGTCGACAAAAAAAATGTTGAGTGCTAACTTTGTTCGTTCAATTAGGTAAGTGCTTTTGCTGAAAAAAAAACTGCCCTGATCAGTATTCAGGCAGAAAATACAATTCTGCTGACTAGACAAAAATGAAAGCCCATAATACGAGATATAGGTAAGTATCTGCCTCCGTATATGTACTTATGTATGTATTTTGAACCTAATCTACTGTGCCATTCGGTCAAGAACTTTTCTTATGTATTCTTTTTCTACTCATTCCATCTCCTCTCCTCCTCCTCCTCCTCCTCCTCCTCCTCCTCCTCCTCTTCTCCTTCTTCATCTTCTTCGAAATTTTTCCACAACCAGGCAGTTTTTTTTGTGTCGATAGTAATAAAACAACTTCGAAAGTTTTGAAGAGATAGGTAATAGAGTTTGCGTTTATCCTGGATAGTCCCTCGTTCTCTCTCTCTTCTTTTCTCCTTCTTCTCTTCGCTCTTATTTTCTTCTTCTCCTCCTTTTCTTCTCCAGCTATTTCTCCTAGTTACTTGTCCAAGTTCATTTTCTAACTTCTTCTTCACCTTTTTCCCATATTTTCTACTTTTTCTCTTTCTCCTTCCTCTCTTCTTCTCTCTACTCCACTCCACCCTTCTTCTTTCTTATTTACCCATTCTATCTCTTCCTGTTTTCTCCTTTTTTTTTAGGAAAGGAAAACTTTTCTGAAATTCCTCACCTTCTCTCTCTCTCTCTCTCTCTCTCTCTCTCTCTCTCTCTCTCTCTCTCTCTCTCTCTCTCTCTCTTTCTCTTTCTCTCACTTTAAAAGTGAAACGTTGCAAATTTTTTGCCTTCATTTTTCTTGCCTTTGTATGTGTGTGTACACGAGGCGAATTTCATTAGGGGGAAAAATTTTCAATATCCTCGAAAATAATAGGGGAAGGGGACAAAGGCATTGTTGCCGATTTGGGCTACTATGTTTTGTGCATTTTGACAACACAGGAGACATTTTTGTAAAATTCGACAAAAATGTCTCCAACAACACACCTTTTTTTAGCCGTGTTCTTCTTCTCCTCCTTCCTCCCATTCTTTCTCCTACTCTCCTCCTCTTCTTCTTCTTCTTCTTCTTCTTCTTCTTCTTCTTCTTCTTCTTTTTCTTCTTCTTCGTATTTTTAATCTTCCTCTTTCTCATCTCCTTTTACTCTTTCCTCTTCATCGTCTCCATTTTCTCCACCTCCTTTTTTCCCTCTTTGTTCCACTCCCTCATTCTCCTCCTCCTCTTCTTCGACTTCTTTTTCTTCTTGACTTTCTTCTTCTTCTTCTTCTTCTTCTTCTTCTTCTTCTTCTTCTTCTTCTTTGCTACTTTTTTTTCTAATTTCAATACGACGAAGGTATCGAGTAGCTTGCTCAATATTCAGTCCACGTATTTCAACATGAACGTGTAACCTTCAAGTCTGGAGGTCATGATCCTTTCGTGTCTGTCTTGAAGCAACGCCGAGCTTTGACGAGTTTTTGAACGGGTGACCTTTTTTGTTTTGAGATACCATGAACTACCCATGCAAAGCGTGACATTCAATAATACCTCGGTGTCTTTAAAAGGTCTAGATCGCTTGGATAGCCATTCGTTCTCGGAACGGCTGGCTTTCCTCTATCCTGTCCTCTCTTCGATTTCGGGACGATAAGGCCTCCGATGTTATAAATCCCTCCGTCAAACCTCTTTTTTTAAACTCTTACAAAATAGCCTACCCATAAAATTGTCTCCGCAAGACTGACTGAGTTCACCTCGAATTCCAAGCAAAAAATGGGCGAAAAACTTTAGCCTCTGACGGGAGTTCTTTAAAAAAAAAAAAAAAAATAAAAAAAAAAATAATAACATGTTGCAAATGTCGGGATCGTTATTTTCTCTTGAAGGGTTTCAGCAGTTATTATATCCTTTTCCAAACTCTAGAATAGCTTTTTTTTAAAAAGCTCATTTACGAGTCGGTGACTGCAAAGGGTTAACTCAAAACTAGGTAGAATAATGCCGATCACGTAACGTTTTAGACTTAGGAGTTAGCAAAGTGAGAGAGAATGATAGAGTGAGAGAGAGAGAAATAAAGAGGGAAAATGTATTTGAGCGAGAGAGAGATAGGGAGAGTGTGAGAGACACTATCCTAATGTATGTGATGTAATGACTGGCCTATGTATCTCTCTCTCTCCCTCTCCTCCCTCCTTCTCTCTCTCCCTCTCTTCACTATTTTTCTCTCTCTCCCTCTCTTCACTATTTTTCTTTCTTTTTCTTTTCCTCTCTTCTGTATCTTCTTTGATCTTCTTTCCTACAATTTTTTCTCCATCTTTCCCCCCCTCTCTCTCTCTCTCTCTATAGGCTCTCTGTAGGCTTAGATGAAGGTAATTACCGAGGTATGTTTAGTTAAACTTAAATATCTTACCTAATAGTAAATTAAATAAATTTCCATTTTTTTTTATTTTTTTTATTTTTTTTTTTTTTAATTATGGGATGAGAGGTATTCCCCCATTAAAAGTTAGATCGTAGTTTAGGGGAAAAATTATGATATGTAAATGTAAATTAATAAAAATAAAGAAAATATTATCAATCAATCTCTCTCTCTCTCCCTCTCTCTCTCTCTCACTCTTTCTCTCTCTCTCTCTCTCTCTCTCTCTCTCTCTCTCTTTCTCTCTCTCTCTCTTTCTTTCTTCCTTTCCCTTTCTTTCTTTTCGACAGTCACACCTTAGAGGAGTTAAAAAAAAAACTTGGGACTCATTTCGCTCATTCAATAAATGAAGAAGTACAAAGAAGTGAAGAGAAAGACGAAGAAGGAGAAAGAGGCAAAGAGAAGGTAAGACGAAGAAAGAAGGGAGGTAAAAAGTTTTACGAACAGGAAAGCCAAGAAAAATAAGGGAGAAAATGATTCGGATAGAGAGAGAGAGAAAATGAGAAAAAAACTATCAGGAATAGAAAGAGAGAGATAAAGAGTAAGCAAGAGATTGATACGTTAATAGAGAGAGAGAAAAGAACAGAGAAAGAGAAAATAAAGGACAGAGAGAGAAGAGGAATAAAAGAGAAACAAGAGATTCGGTCAGGAAATAGGAGAGACAGAGAGAGAGAAATAAGATTAGTTGTAATAAGCTTTGTGAAACAGAGAAACTTGGAGAAAAACCTGACTTTTCTTTCTTTATCCATTCTTTTTTTTAAAGCTGGGAAATTCATTAGGGACCTAGAACTTTGCTCTCTCTTTCTTTCTCTCTCTCTCTCTCTTTCTCTTCTCTCTCTCTCTCTTCTCTTTCTCTCTCTCCAGGGGGGGGAGGGGGGGCAAAACTGGATTATGTTATACCTACTTTATTAAATATCCACCTATTGTGAGGATTACCTAGATGAGAAAATGAAAAAAAAAAAATATTAAATTGAAAATAAAACAAAGTTCACAGGAGGAATTACCGTGGAAAAAATACCAAATAGGTAATCAATTTATGACTTACATATGATTCTTATGAAGTTATGAGTAGCCCTATTTATTGTTCTTGTTCTTATTAGTATCTAAATATTTTGCAAGTTTTGCTGAAATTCGGTGAAAATGGTCAAATAATACATCTTACAAGATAATCATATTGTCTCTACCTCCCTAACTTCTTAGTGTTGTGATGGTTATCCTAGTACCCTACTGAAAACAGAAAGGAAAACAGAAGTGATTGATTTTTGAATTTTGATTTTTTCCTATCCACGTTTCACATTTCTGGCATTTTGAGTTTCTTCTTGGATTTTCTCATTTTGACGTGGAGGGCTCATTTTGAAGCTAATCTTCGTGTTTTTGGACTTTTTTGAGGGTTTCTTCTAAATTTAGATTCTTCATACCTCCTGGAATTTTGAGGTTTCATCGCTCCGAAAGCGAAGAGAAAAGAAAGAAATTTTTAATAGGTATAAATATAAATTAAACCTATTAAAAAATCCATTGAAAATTCCATTTTCTCTCGCTCCCTTTGTCTCTCTCTCTCTCTCTCTCTCTCTCTCTCTCTCTCTCTCTCTCTCTCTCTCTCTCTCTCTCTCTCTCTCTCTCTCTCTCTCTCTTATAGCAATGTACAAGACTAAAGATAAATACAAAGCGTATTGGAAGATTTGAACGCACTGTCCTGTTTACAATCAAAGAGAATTCCCGATATCCTCTGACATCTTAGAAAAGTGACAGAGTGAGAAAAGAAAAGACAAGGGGAGAATGAGAGGAAAAGGGATTTCCAAACAAAAAAGAGAGAGAGAAAAATAGCGAGAGAAAGAGAGAGACGGAAAGAGAGGAAAAGGAAGAGGGAGAATGGGAGAGAGAAAGAGAGAGAAAGGAATTTTAAAACAAAATAAATAAAGAAAGAGAGAGAAATAAGATAGAAAGAGAAAGGGAGAGAGAAATAGAGAAGGAAAGAGAGAGAGGGATTTTGAAGCAGAAAAGGTCCTGATATCCTGTTTAAAGTCAACACATTCTATCTGTCTGTCTAGATTTTTCTCCCTCTCCCTCTCCCTTTCTCTCTCTCTCTCTCTCTCTCCCTCCGTATTTATCTCTCTCACATACAACATTGGATTATGAGATTGGCCAGTGGTGGATAAAGACAGACTATTTAATTTTTTTCGGGATTTAGAGCAAAAAAGGGGGAAACCCCTACATTGCTTTTCTAAGGTTTGAAAAAAGGGACTATAACAACGGAGGTCTTATCATTCTGAAATCTTTAGAGAGACTATCTGACAGGATATGACAGGAAACGAGAAAACCAGCCTCTCCAAGAACCTTATCTGAAGTTCGTCCCAGGAGGGAATCGAACCTTGTTTGTTCTTTTTCATGATCATCTGCTCTTTCTTCTCTTCCCCCGTCATCTTCTCCTTCTCGTTCTCCTTCTCCTTTTTCTTCTCCTTCTCCTTCTTCTTTTTCTTGTTTCTTAACAGTTAGAGATACCTACCTTAGACACCTAATAAGTTAGAGATATGTACCTCTGTTTCTTAACAGTTAGAGATACCTACCTTAGACACCTAATAAGTTAGAGATATGTACCTCTGTTTCTTAACAGTTAGAGATACCTACCTTAGACACCTAATAAGTTAGAGATATGTACCTCTGTTTCTTAACAGTTAGAGATACCTACCTTAGACACCTAATAAGTTAAAGATATGTACCTCTGTTTCTTAACAGTTAGAGATACCTACCTTAGACACCTAATAAGTTAGAGATATGTGCCTCTGTTTCTTAACAGTTTTAACGGTTAGAAATACTGGTACCTGATTATAGTTAGAGATATCTGCTCATTATTAAAGATACAGTTTACCGGAACTGTGTTAGGCACAAATTCTTGTCACAAATGTGGTTCCCCACCCCACTTTGAAATTTGACTTGGATTCTAACCACCAGCCTCCAGATTCAAAGTCCACCGTGCTTACCACTATACCACTGAGGTTGGTTATAACGATTCAGCCTGTCAGATGATTGGCCTTTAGACTAACCCATAACCCTCATATTAACCAATAGAGATACGTGTTAACTGTGATGCCGAGAGGATTTAACCCTTAGGCTAATAGGTACATGAGTACATCAGTGAAATTTCATCCAAATCTTCCGTTTTTCCTGGGGAGCTACTCTTTAAAATAGCTGTAAATCCTAGAATTTGTACCTAAATTGTTGGCATAATGGGACTCTTTTAGTCTTAGCCGACAGTCTGAATAATGTATATTAAATCAGAGAGAGAGAGAGAGAGAGAGAGAGAGAGAGAGAGAGAGAGCCGAGTTAAGGATGGAATTGGGACGAAAAGAGTTTTTACGTACATATGTTCATAAATTTAAGTTAAATACTAAATAGAGTGGAATGGGTGAAAAAGAGGAGGTAAAATTCGAAAAGGAGATTTTACTAATATCTCCTTCTTTTTTTGAGGAAGAGGAGAAGATTTAGTAGAAAAAAGGAGGAGGAGAAGAAAGAGAAGGATAAGAAGAATAAGGGGAAGGAGGAGAAGAAAAAAGAAGAAGGAAGGAAAAGAAGAAGACGAAGATGAAGAGAGAGAAGGTGAAGGAGGAGGAGGAGAAGAAGAAGAGTAAAGAGACAAATTTCCTTTTGGTAATAAATAAGAGAATTTGAATCTGAACATTACACGGTTGAATGGTGATTGATAAGTTATGAAGGGAAAAAAATATTCTGTTCCCTTGAACGACATTTTTTACCTCTCCCCTACTCTTTTTCCCTTTCCTTTTCCCCTTCTCTTTCTCTTACTATTCTTCTATCTTCTTTTTCTCTTTCCCGTTCTCTTTTATTTTCTTTTTCTCTCTCCTTTTCTCCTTCTCTTTCTCTTCCACTATCTTTTTCTCCCTTCTTTTTCCACTACATTTTTATGATTCTCTTTCTCTCTTTCCTTTTATCTATCTCTCATTATCCACCCTTTCTACCTTCCTTGTAGTAATGCAATCTTTCCCTCCTACTCTTCTTCCTTCCGTTATTTCTCTTCTTTCCATTTCCCCTCAATCTCTCTTTCCTTTTATCTATCTCTCATTATCCACCCTTTCTACCTTCCTTGTAGTAATGCAATCTTTCCCTCCTACTCTTCTTCCTTTTGTTATTTCTCTTCTTTCCATTTCCCCTCAACCCTCCTTTCTCTCTCCTTTTCTTCTCTCTTATTTCTCCATCCAACTCGTATTTCCCACACCGGGGGACAAAAATTCCCTCCCTCAAAATCTCATATTTCACTTCCCAACCTAATGATGCAAAACAATAAACCCCATCTGGTGGTAGCAGTAGAAAGGGAAAAAGTGGGACAGAGGGAGAGAAATGTGGAAAAAGAGTGGGGGGAAAAGAGGATAAGATATGGGATAGAAAAAATTGAGAGGGAGAAAAGTATACGAAATGGGAGAAAGAAGGATGCAAAACAATAAACCCCATCTGGTGGTAGCAGTAGAAAGGGAAAAAATTGGGACAGAGGGAGAGAAATGTGGAAAAAGAGTGGGGGGAAAAAAAGAGGATAAGATATGGGATGAAAAAAATTGAGAGGGAGAAAAGTATACGAAATGGGAGAAAGGAGATGAAAGAAGTTTGGACGAGGGAAGAAAGGGAAGAAATAATGGCTTTTGAATTGCGATTTGTCATTTTTAAATTGACTTTTTCTGTTCCTCCTCGCTGTTTGAAATTGTTTTCTTTTCCTTACTTTTCTACCTCCTTGAGAAAGGGAAGAAATAATGGCTTTTGAATTGCGATTTGTCATTTTTAAATTGACTTTTTCTGTTCCTCCTCGCTGTTTGAAATTGTTTCCTTTTCCTTACTTTTCTACCTCCTTAGAAGGAGGACGAGTTCCACTATTTTTCAGAAAAAAAAATGCTTACCTACTATTATCCACTACTAATATATTCTCAAAGATTGCATGGAATATTTGATATCAAAAGCTCAAAAGAAAGTAAGAAAAAGTGAATTTTTATTCAATTTAAATGTTTTTTAAGAGGTTTGATAGAGGGAACTGTAACAGCGAGGGTCCTATCGTCCCGAAATTGAAGATAAAAGAAGGTCAGGATAGGAGAAAGCCAGCCGTTCCGAGAACGAACATTATCTATTTGAGATCAAGTTCGCCCGGGGCGGGAATCGAACCCGCGACCTACCACTTGCAAGGCACCTTCCAAACTGGCCCTGTATATGTCTCTACACGTTACACGTGTCTTAAAGCATTTAACAACAAAGCATTTTGTATGGGATTTTTTTTTTTTACATTACTCTATGTATGCTTAATTAACCTCAGTTCTTTATGCTCAGTAAGAAACCGAGATAGAAACGAGGCACTTGGAAAATAAAATCTGGAAAATCCATCCTACCCTTTCTACCAAGGAATAATGGTAGGAAAGCAGTTAGCAAATTAAGAAAAACGTGGCAGAATTTCTATTATGTATGCTTTTATGCTGCGAGATCCTACGTTTTATGTTGAAATTATGATACGTATAATGATTCAATTATGTTATACATCTATTATGTGGTTAATGGTTGTGTGTTTCAACGTATAAAGTTTTAAAAATACAGAGAAAACACACAAAAAAACAAGTAACAAAAGCTCCTAAAGAAAACAAAAATAGGCGGCCTTTTAAGGTGAGAAGGGAGGAAATCCTGTTTCTCTTTTTATATTCCTGTAACCTTTTTTATATATATTTTATATTTATACATAACTTTTTCGTGAAATATACAAAAGGGCTTTTCCCCAGGCCCTAATTTCAGACTGTGAGAATTCAATTAAACACTTTGCCAGACAGGTGAATAACCTTAAATATGGAAAGATGAAAAAAGAAATTAACACTGTGTGAGTAACAGGGCTTTTCCCCAGGCCCTAATTTCAGACTGTGAGAATTCAATTAAACACTTTGCCAGACAGGTGAATAACCTTAAATATGGAAAGACGAAAAAAGAAATTAACACTGTGTGAGTAAGGTTTCCATACACTGAAACAAATTACGAGTAGGTACTAAATAAAATCCAAAATCCCTGAAATTGCTTAGTATTCCAATAGTGTGCCTTAAAAAATAATCAAGCAATTTTTAATTGGTATTTATATTTAGATTATTTATTTATTTTTTGTTCATTTTTACGAGTATTAAGGTCTTTTTATGTAACATACAAATTTGCTTAGCTATCATTCGAACAAACATAGTAAGCAATTTTTTTGTGAAAAAAAACTTTAGCTACCTTATAAGTGTTGTGATATGTAAAAACAAAACAAACTCCAAATCCCAAGTCCACTGCGTTAACCACTACACCACTGAGGTTGGTTTGGTGATTACGAACAATACAATTACGAACAATAAATAAAGAAAAAAGTTTGAAAAGAATTGTTAATAAACAACTTATTCAATGAAGTGAGAAATTAGAAGCCAACTAAAAACTAGGCGCTAAGTTGAGTGAAAAAAAGGCAGTAAAAAGAGATCTTGGAAAAAGAGAAAAAGTTTTTTCTTAATTAAAATATTACTATTCTGAATAATAAATTTATTCAAGAGGGGGTTAAAAAAAAGATACTATGGGAGAAAGGAAAAATCATGAACTTTGAAGAAAATAACTTTGAGTTTTTATGGCTATTCTTTCCTTAAAATAATAATGAAAAAGACTCAGATGGCAATATTTTGACACAAAATAAACTGATCAGCACAAAGTTGAAGTCAGTCCCATTTAGCAGCAAACTGCACATGGTGGCCCCAGATGGTCACCCGTGAAAATCTGAGTCACACTCGAAGTTTCTTAACTCAAATGATCCATTTTGCAGAGACGTTTTCTAAACCCTATCGTCCAGTTATTGAGGCTTGACTTGAATATAAGAATTTGTATGAACGCCGTGAAACTGCCTGAGTATGCAATGTGCAACATACAAAATATTATTGGATATGTCCAGTTCACTTTCTTTTTGATTTCTCTATTCTCTTTCCTCGAAATATTTCCTTATTTTTTTCATTTTGTTTTTCCTTCTTCCTTCCTTCATTCTCTCGTTTTTCAGTCTACTAATATGGAGGAAAAGGCAGTAGTTATTAAAACTAAAAAATAATGAAGTAAATCAACTGAAAAGAATAAGGGAAAAAAGAAAGCTTCATCGCCAGAGAGAGAAAAAAGCAAGGACATTAATGCCACATGACTAGGCTTTAAAAAGGCCTTGTTGATGCTTTGTGTGGGTTTTTTTTTTTTTTTTTTTACCTTTTTTTAAATATAAATTTATGCCTAGGGAAATAACTTATTCAATTTTAAAAATGTCAAAATGACCACTCACCTTATTTATATTCCAGTTTCCATTAGCAGCAAAAAACATGAGTTAAAATCTGACAGCTGTGATGACACCAATAATAAATTAATAATTGTGTTTTAGGACACCTGTCGTTAAACCCCATGTTTTGAATGTTTTTTTTTAACTTGCATTTTTTATTATTACTGTACCTTGGTATGTTTTTTCCTAAATTAACCCAATTCTCTTCCTAACAGTAGGTAGGTAGTACCTAGTCTGCATTTCTCTCTTCGATATCTGGACGATAAGACCTCAGCAGTTACGGTTCTCTCTATCAAACATCTTCGATGAAAAGGCAATTTTATTTAAATTGTTGAAGTAGGTTTTGTCAAGTTATCTCAACTTTGTTAACCCCTTAAAGTACCATTTAATTTTTGCAAAGTGTCTCCCAAAAGTACCATTTTTTTTTTAATATGTTCTAAATTTCATGCTGATATTAAAACGAAAAAAAAAATGTTGGCGATTGCCGAAACCCCTTTTTTTGGCCATTTTCAAAAAAAAATTGACATAATGTCCTATGTTAAAAAATCCCCTGTCTGATATATCAGACACCAATTTTAAAATACTCTCGACTGATATATCAGTCACCCCTTCTTTTTATCTTCCAAAATCACTAAAAATAAGAGAATCCTCCGTTATTATTATATAACTCTTTATTAGAATTTTACAATATTTACAAAGAGGTACAAGAAACAAAATAACAAACTGATAAATTACCAAAAGAAAAAGAAAATTGAATAAAGAAAGAAAAAAAAATCTTGAAAAATTCTAACTCAGGGGCGGGATTCTCCTTCTCCTTCTCCTTCTTCTTCTTCTTTTTCTTCTTTTTCTTCTCCTTCTTCTTTCCTATCTTTCCTACTATTTTGTTAGTCTTTTAATGTAATCTTTTTTCTTTTAGGTTTCTTCTTTCTTATTTTCTTAGTTTTTTTATTGTAATCTTTTTTTTATATATAGGAACGTAATACGTAGGAAAAGAAATCCAACATGGCCCCCACTGGACTGAAGTCACGACCAGCAAGGGCAACGTACACTCTCGTACATGTTCAAAGCAAAAAAACATCGTCAGCGTAAATCTCTCTACAATGTACAGGGCTGCCAAGTCCACACATCTCAAAACAGAACAGGTTCGATACCCGCCCGCGGCGAACTTTATCCTAAACAGATAAGGTTCGTTCTCGGAACGGCTGGCTTTCTCCTATCCTGTCGTCCTTCTCTCTCTGCGATTTTGGGATGATAAGACCTTCCGCAGTTACAGTTCCCTCTATCAAACCTCTTGAAAAAAAAAATCTCTCTCTCTCCTTATCCTTCTCTCTCCTCCCTATGTGCTTCTATTTAACTACTTCTCTCTCACTCCTTCTCCTTCCCCTGTGCATCTCTTTCTCTCCTCTCTCTCTTTCTCTCTCTCCCTCTCTCTCTCCTATGTGCTTCTATTTCTGGATACACTCAGCCTTGAGAAACTCGAGTAACAACGTCCAAGCGATTACAAAAAATGGTGGATTACAAATATTACAACTACATAATAGCATTACCAATAAAAGACGTTTGATATGGCTCTTGGTAGAACAAAAACAGTTAAAACAGTTGTTGGATGGAAGAGAATGTCTCACAATTTCTTTCTTTGACAACGTCCAAGCGATTACAAAAAATGGTGGATTACAAATATTACAACTACATAATAGCATTACCAATAAAAGACGTTTGATATGGCTATTGTTAGAACAAAAACAGTTAAAACAGTTGTTGGATGGAAGAGAATGTCTCACAATTTCTTTCTTTAGTATATTAGCTATTCAGTCCGGCTGGGGGACTTTGAACAGGGAGTAGACCAGTTTGGTCTGGCCTCTTTCTCTCTCTCTCTCTCTCTCTCTCTCTCTCTCTCTCTCTCTCTCTCTCTCTCTTTCTCTCTCTCTCTCTCTCTCTCTCTCTCTGCGATTATCTCTTTGGCACGATACTTACAGGAAATAACGGTCGAGTTGAAACTCTCTTTCCATCTCACTTCCTCTCTCTCTCTCTGCGATTATCTCTTTGGCACGATACTTACAGGAAATAACGGTCGAGTTGAAACTCTCTTTCCATTTCTTCTTCTTCTTCTTCTTCTTCTTCTTCTTCTTCTTCTTCTTTTCTTTCATTTTCGCCATTAGAAAGGAAGCCCCTCCATTAGTTTGCTTAACATAAAACAAACCCCTTAGCCAAGTATCATTAATACAATACCATTATCGTTTCTTAACAGTTAGAGATACCTACCTTAGACACCTAATAAGTTAGAGATATGTACCTCTGTTTCTTAACAGTTAGAGATACCTACCTTAGACACCTAATAAGTTAGAGATATGTACCTCTGTTTCTTAACAGTTGGAGATACCTACCTTAGACACCTAATAAGTTAGAGATATGTACCTCTGTTTCTTAAAAGTTAGAGATCTCTCTCTCTCTCTCTCTCTCTCTCTCTCTCTCTCTCTCTCTCTCGTAAGATTGAGTTCACTCTGCATTTCTCTGAGGTTTTTCAACATTGATATGAAAGGGAAAAAATAAGTTATCTTTTACTTTCTCTTTCTCTCTCCCTCTCTCTTTCTCTCTCTCTCTCTCTCTCACTCAAGATACAAAAGATACCTACCTTAGACACCTAATAAGTTAGAGATATGTACCTCTGTTTCTTAACAGTTAGAGATACCTACCTTAGACACCTAATAAGATAGAGATATGTACCTCTGTTTCTTAACAGTTAGAGATACCTATCTTAGACACCTAATAAGTTAGAGATATGTACCTCTGTTTCTTAACAGTTAGAGATACCTACCTTAGACACCTAATAAGTTAGAGATATGTACCTCTGTTTCTTAACAGTTAGAGATACCTACCTTAGACACCTAATAAGTTAGAGATATGTGCCTCTGTTTCTTAACAGTTAGAGATACCTACCTTAGACACCTAATAAGTTAGAGATATGTACCTCTCTTTCTTAACAGTTAGAGATACCTACCTTAGACACCTAATAAGTTAGAGATATGTACCTCTGTTTCTTAACAGGTAGAGATACCTACCTTAGACACCTAATAAGTTAGAGATATGTACCTCTGTTTCTTAACAGTAGGAGATACCTACCTTAGACACCTAATAAGTTAGAGATATGTACCTCTGTTTCTTAACAGTTAGAGATACCTACCTTAATAAGTGAGAGATATGTACCTCTGTTTCTTAACAGTTTTAACGGTTAGAGATACTCGTACCTGATTATAGTTAGAGATATCTGCTTATTATTAAAGATACAGTTTACCGGAACTGTGTTGGGCACAAATTCTTGTCACAAATGTGGTTCTGATTATAGTTAGAGATATCTGCTTATTATTAAAGATACAGTTTACCGGAACTGTGTTGGGCACAAATTCTTGTCACAAATGTGGTTCCCCGAACACGCGAAGCCCCCGGGGGGTGGAGGGGGGCGAAGCCCCCCTCCCGAGCACGAAGTGCGAGTTATTAAAGATACAGTTTACCGGAACTGTGTTGGGCACAAATGCTTGTCACAAATGTGGTTCCCCACTTTGAAATTTGACATGGATTCTAACCACCAGCCTTCAAATTCAAAGTCCACCGTGCTTACCACTATACCACTGAGGTTGGTTATAACGATTCAGCCTGTCAGATGATTGGCCTTTAGACTAACCCATAACCCTCATATTAACCAATAGATACGTGTTAACTGTGATGCCAAAAGGATTTAACCCTTAGGCTAATAGGTACATCAGTGAAATTTCATCCAAATCTTCCGTTTTTCCTGGGGAGCTACTCTTGAAAATAGCCGTAAATCCTAGAATTTGTACCTAAATTGGTGGCATAATGGGACTCTTTTAGTCTTAGCCGACAGTCTGAATAATGTATATTAAATCAAAAATAATAGCATGTTGCAAATGTCCGGGATCGTTATTTTCTCTTGGAGGGTTTCAGCAGTTATTATATCCTTTCCGAACTCTAGAATAGCTTTTTTTAAAAAGCTCATTTACGAGTCGGTGACTGCTAAGGGTTAACTCAAAACTAGATAGAATAATGCCGATCACGTAACGTTTTAGACTTAGAAGTTATCAAAGTGAGAGAGAATGATAGAGTGAGAGAGAGAAATAAAGAGGGAGAATGCATTTTTATGATTCTCTTTCTCTCTTTCCTTTTATCTATCTCTCATTATCCACCCTTTCTACCTTCCTTGTAGTAATGCAATCTTTCCTTCCTACTCTTCTTCCTTCCGTTATTTCTCTTCTTTCCATTTCCCCTCAACTCGCCTTTCTCTCTCCTTTTCTTCTCTCTTATTTCTCCATCCAACTCATATTTCCCACACCGGAGGACAAAATTCCCTCCCTCAAAATCTCATATTTCACTTCCCAACCTAATGATGCAAAACAATAAACCCCATCTGGTGGTAGCAGTAGAAAGGGAAAAAATTGGGACAGAGGGAGAGAAATGTGGAAAAAGAGTGGGGGAAATAAGTAACATAGTAAAGAAAATCTATAGATAAAGAGAAAAAGAGGGGAAGGGGGAGGGGGAAAGGGAGGGAGAATAAGAAAGAGGGAGAGGAAAATATTGTTTACCAAGTTTTTTCAATAAAAAGAAAAAAGGGACAGTTTTTAGTTCCCCGTCTCTCTCTCTCCCTAAGTAACATAGTAAAGAAAATCTATAGATAAAGAGAAAAAGAGGGGAAGGGGGAGGGGGAAAGGGAGGGAGAATAAGAAAGAGGGAGAGGAAAATATTGTTTACCAAGTTTTTTCAATAAAAAGAAAAAAGGGACAGTTTTTAGTTCCCCGAGGGAGAGGAAAATATTGTTTACCAAGTTTTTTCAATAAAAAGAAAAAAGGGACAGTTTTTAGTTCCCCGTCTCTCTCTCTCCCTCTCACTCTCTTTCTCTCTACCTTCATCCCGTCAATTTCCTTTACTTTGATATTTTCGTTTTCAACGCCTGAAAGAATGAGAGTGAGAGAGAGAGGAAGGAAGTGGGAGAGAAAGTCTGTGTATGTTTTTTCTCAAATGAAATTTTATTTCAAGAGTAAGACCATTTACCTTCAAGTATTAAGCACTCTCTTATCTCTCTCTCTCTCTCTCTCTCTCTCTCCCCATCTCTCTCTACTTAAACTTATCTTTCTCTTTTTGTCTATCTAATACCTACTCATTTCTCTCTTTTTCTCTCTCTCTCCTTATCCTTCTCTCTCCTCCCTATGTGCTTCTATTTAACTACTTCTCTCTCACTCCTTCTCCTTCCCCTGTGCATCTATTTCTTTCCCTCCTCTCTCTCTCTCTCTCCCTCTCTCCTATGTGCTTCTATTTCTGGATACACTCAGCCTTGAGAGACTCGAGTAACAACGTCCAAGCGATTACAAAAAATGGTGGATTACAAATATTACAACTACATAATAGCATTACCCATAAAAGACATTTGATATGGCTATTGTTAGAACAAAAACAGTTGTTGGATGGAAGAGAATGTCTCACAATGTCTTTCTTTAGTATATTAGCTATTCAGTCCGGCTGGGGGACTTTGAACAGGGAGTAGACCAGTTTGGTCTGGCTGAGAGGTTTTACACAGGGAGTAGACCAACCTGAAAAATTATTATTTTCCACTCTGGAATTTTTTAACATGGCCAAACCCTTATTACCTATGTCAAACTAAACGTGTGTTCTATCTTGATAACTATGTTCAATGACACTAAATGTTAGTATGTATTTATTTTCATGTTTCTTTATTTATGTATCAAATAAATTACTGTTTATTCTTTCCTTTTCACGTAATTTCTCGTAAACTTCCTGTGACTTTTTCTCACTTTTTCGTTAGGTTTATTAATCTCAGCTCCGTACTCCTTAGATATTTTTACATAATTAGTGTCGTCTGTACTTTGGAAGATAGTTTCTTGCTGATCAGATTAGGAGCTAGCGAACCGTGGAGCCAGATGCTGTATATCTGCTTGCTATCTTCAGATTATAAGATTGTAATTTTCCATGTTAACAGCAGTGCTGCTGTTTTTGAGATGATAATTTTTCGTGCTTAATTTCATTAGGATATAGGATCTCGTTTAAGAACTAAGATGGAAAATTGAATCGGATCTTTTTTTAAAACTATCAAGAAGGACATACCGTGTGAACATCAGGATTAGACTAAGGTCGAGTTTTACCACCGTGGATTGTCTCAGGAGTGAGTTAAATCCGAAATTGACCTAGGTATTAAGTATTGGGAAATTGTCGTTTTATCTCAATTCCGAGTTGGAAAACCCCAGCATAAGAGAAAAAGGGATATAATTTGCTTAAATATCAGTAAATCCTGGAGCAACTTAGTTAGCTTAAAGGGTACCTAGCAATATTGCCTCATAAACGCTAGGTTGCGGGTTCCATTCAAACCCGGAGCGTCCTCTCCTATCTTCGATTTCGAGAAGATAAGCTCCGTTGTGTTACAGTACCCTCTTTCAAACCTTTTCAAAAGAAAAGTTCTCGGAAATTGTGAAAAGTGTTGAACCATCCAGTAGATTATTTTGGCAACATTTCCTCACAAGGAAAGCTAGAAGAAAATATGTCACATTCTTTCACATGCTCTCAATCTTCTTTCTTTATCCCTAATCCTATCTCTCTTTCCCTCTCTCTCTTTCTTTCTCTCTCTCTCTTTCTTTCTCTCTCTCTCTCTCTTCCCCCTCTCTCTCCCTTTCTCTTTCTCCTTCTCCTCTATATGAGTATATCTATCTCTTCTTCCTCTCCCTTTGTTGTAATTTTCTCTTCTTTTTTTCTCTTCTCGTGTTCTCTCTCTCTCTCATTTCCCCTCTATAATTCTACCTTTTCCTGATTATCTCTTTTCCTTCACTCTTCCTCTTTCCCTCTCTCTTTCTCTCTCTCTCTCTCTCTCTCTCTCTCTCTCTCTCTCTCTCTCTCATGTCATCCGAACGTTAATATATGCTCTCGTGATTTTTCCTTATTTAAATTTTTAACACAAGACTGAATCTTGGCGTGAGAGAGAGAAACAGAGAAAGAGAGAGAGAGAGAGAAGGGAAGAAAGAGAGAGAAACAGGAAGCGAAAGACAGAGATGGAAAAGGGAGGGAAAAAGAGAGAGGCGGAGAGATTAAAGGATTTACATACTAAGAGGAGGAAGAGAGGGACAAAAAGAAGAAGGGAAGATAACATAAAAAGATGAGAGAGAGTTAAAAATAGAACATTTAGAGAGAAAGGAGGAAAAGAAGAGGGAGTTATGAAGAGAAGGAGTGAAACAAAAATAGGGTTTGAGAAGAGAGGAAAAAAGAGGGAGAGGGGAAAAAAAGGGGGAGGGGAATAGAAGGGAAAGAAAGATGGAAGGGTGAAGGACAGTGAGAGGGAGAGAGGAGAAAAAGAAAGAGTTTTAGCAAAAAAAGAGTGTAAGAGAGATAAAGATAGTGGAAGAGTGAGACAGAGAGACTATGTTGGTTGTAGGATTAAGACTATTAAGAAAGATGAGAAAAGACAGAGATCTCTCTCTCTCTCTCTCTCTCTCGCTCTCTCTCTCTCTCTCTCAGTCTTAGCAATTTAGAAGAGATTATAATATCCAAGTGAGATGAAGAGAAAGAAGTAAAAAAAGGAAAGGGAAACATACAGAGATAGAAGGACGAGAGAGAGAGAGAGGGATGAGAGAGAGGAAAAAGGAGAAAGAAAGAGGGGGGAGAGAGAGAGAGGGAAAAAATAGAGAGTTTTTTTAAGAGTTTAAACGGTGCAAAAATAGATGCTAATGTGAGGTGCTAGTGTGAGCAAAAACCGCAAAAAGGTTCTCACCTTCACCACAAAAAAATTGCTTATCATTGCTGTGCAACAATAATTTTGTTGCACGACAACGAAATATGGAAAAAAAATCTTTCTTCTTTTTTTACTGAATAACGGCTAAGTGCTAATGTCTCTATTGACGGGGTTATACCATCCATTCTGCCACAAGCAACCAGCCTACTCAAATGAACTTCACCCAGCCTAAGTGGGGCCGAGAAAAGCTAGCAGCATAAGGGGGGAAATGTTGTTGTTGCTTTTTACTTTCCTTATCCTATAGGAAGGAAAGTAATGTAATCGGGTCAAATTTTCGATGGTCAGTTTTTAGTGCCAAAACACGTTTTGAGGTCCCTAGAGCCTAAATCCAAAGTTTCAGCCATTGGTCCGTGTCTGTCTGTAAACAAAATATCTCGAGAACAGTAAGAGCTAGAGACTTGAAATTTGGTATGTAGATGTCAAATACAATATCTCGGGAATGGTACAAGCTAGAGACTTGAAATTTGGTATGTAGTTCACAAATGTGACAAAAGGATGCAAAACAAAACGTTTGGTTAAGATGGTTGCTGCGCTTGGCGGTATTATGACCGCTTTTGGACAGATTTCGACCGTTTTTTGGCGGTTTTCAGCTACACAGCGACAAAACGGTTAGAGATATTGTAAAAGAACACTCAAATAAGCATCATTCAATAGGATAAGGAAAGTCGTGTGATGTTCACACCAGATTTTTCTGCTTTTATTCTCAATCAAATAATCATGGGAATACAGGGTGGTTCGTGATTTGCGAACCACGCTTATATCTCAGAAACGGCTAGGAATTAAGGAATGAAATAAACGGCATCATGTAGATGAAATTTTGATGATTAAAATGGCTTTTTTTAAATTTGCAATTTCTTTTGCAAAACGGCCCATTTTTTGCCAAATATAGGTCACTCTTATGCCTTTTTTTACCTTTTTTTAAATATAAATTTATGCCTAGGGAAATAACTTATTCAATTTTAAAAATGTCAAAATGACCACTCACCTTATTTATATTCCAGTTTCCATTAGCAGCAAAAAACATGAGTTAAAATCTGACAGCTGTGATGACACCAATAATAAATTAATAATTGTGTTTTAGGACACCTGTCGTTAAACCCCATGTTTTGAATGTTTTTTTTTAACTTGCATTTTTTATTATTACTGTACCTTGGTATGTTTTTTCCTAAATTAACCCAATTCTCTTCCTAACAGTAGGTAGGTAGTACCTAGTCTGCATTTCTCTCTTCGATATCTGGACGATAAGACCTCAGCAGTTACGGTTCTCTCTATCAAACATCTTCGATGAAAAGGCAATTTTATTTAAATTGTTGAAGTAGGTTTTGTCAAGTTATCTCAACTTTGTTAACCCCTTAAAGTACCATTTAATTTTTGCAAAGTGTCTCCCAAAAGTACCATTTTTTTTTTAATATGTTCTAAATTTCATGCTGATATTAAAACGAAAAAAAAAATGTTGGCGATTGCCGAAACCCCTTTTTTTGGCCATTTTCAAAAAAAAATTGACATAATGTCCTATGTTAAAAAATCCCCTGTCTGATATATCAGACACCAATTTTAAAATACTCTCGACTGATATATCAGTCACCCCTTCTTTTTATCTTCCAAAATCACTAAAAATAAGAGAACACAATGGAATTTCAAGGTAACAGGGTAATTAGGACATAAATTATGTATTATCTAAAAAAAAAAAAAATAATAATAATAAACTTTTAGTTCAACAATAAAAACTTTTTACTCTCAAAAAGTAACTCTAATAAATCAAAACATCAAAAAATCACAGCCGGCTAGACTGAACTGAGAAATCCTCTGTCTATATCAGTCGCTTCCTAAAATACCGCTAGCAAAGAGGGGGTAAAATAAAATGATAGAAAAATCACGCAGCGCTCTCTATTAGAATGTTGAATAACTTTTAGAAAAGGTTGCATTATGATTCGACTGATATTTCAGACGGAATTGAACTTGGAATGAGAAAAAACGCGTGACAGTGATATCAGTCAGGGGCAACTTTTATGACATTTCGTTGCGTCTGATTCTTAGAATGAGAAAAAACGCGTGACTGATATATCAGTCAGGGGCAACTTTTATGACATTTCGTTGCGTCTGATATATCAGACGAGGTAGGTACCTACTTTAAGGGGTTAATTGTTCAATTTCAATACATTTACTTATTTCATAAATAACAGATAGCTATCTATACCTATATGTATTCTGTACAAAGGTGTATTTCTAAAGTATTGCAAAATACTACTGTGAAAATGTAACTGTAGAAAAAACCAAATACCAGCCTAAAGCAATCACGGCGACCCCGTCTGAACACAGGAAAAGGCGAAGAAAAAGAAGAAGAAGAATGTAACTAGATTTATCTAGCATTTAGAAAAACGGCCCCCGTGCGTACCACCGCAGTCATAAATCACAGTCAACGTAGCTTAACATAAGTGTTAAATTGTCATACTGTCATAACTAGGTCTGATAATAATGTTATAACAGTTATGACATCATATTTTATGTTATAAATACCTCATGTGTTATATTGTTATAATCCTGCTTTTTTATGAAGTGATAAAACTAGCATATAAAATTTATTTTTATAACTTTTTTTATTTTCATGTTTGAAATAGGGCAACCACCCAACTCCAACAGGGTTATCATTTTGTCACACTTGCACGCCGGAAGCTCCGGGTTCGATTCCCGGCAAAGTCGATTTTTTTCGGCTCTGTGCTTGGAATATAAGTAGAGGTTAAACTCAGCCTCGTGAGGACAATTGAGTAGCTTTAATCGAGTAGCGACCAGTGGTAGCATTACCAAATTAAAAAAGAAATGCATACCTAAAGGGGTTCGATTCCCGGCAAAGTCGATTTTTTTCGGCTCTGTGCTTGGAATATAAGTAGAGGTTAAACTCAGCCTCGTGAGGACAATTGATTAGCTTTAATCGAGTAGCGACCAGTGGTAGCATTACCAAATTAAAAAAGAAATGCATACCTAAATCCGATGAAACTTGAATCGGAAAATTTCTTGGAAAAAAAAACGACTTGCATTTTTCCTCTTGCATAAATATTATCCCATAGGAAAAACGAAGGTCGTAAAAAGGGAAATTCTGTCCCTAAAATATCTCCGAAAATGAAAGAAATTCGAAACCAATTTCTAAGAACAAAAAAATAATAATAAAAAATAAAAAAAAAATGAGAAAAGCCTTCGGGAGGACTGGAAAACAACGAAAAAAAAAAAAAATAAAATTGAGAGTGAAAAAAAGTCAAGGAGGTAGGTACAAAAATAAAACGAGAAAAAGAAGAGTCAACAGAAAATGCCGGCAAAACTAAGCAAAAATATTTAGCTAAAAAGTAAAAAAATTCCCTATGATTTCAAGGGTGGACTGGAAAAAGATCGGAAAAAATACGGCGGTTTTGCCCGTGAAATTTTGTTTACCGATTCACGATATTTGTGGCCCGTGCTGTCTCACATTGTTCTGAGAACGACAGAACAAACCGAACAGAAACTTTACAGCGCCAGGAAACATTTCGACGTTTTTTCCCTTTGTTGAAACTCACAGCTAGACTTGGAGAGAATTAGATTTTCTCGTGTGACGCCGACGCCCTTCGGAATTTCCACAGTTTTCTGACGGCTGTTTTTCCTTTTTCTTTATCTCCGTCTTCTTCTTATTCTTCTTCTTCTTTTTCTTCTTCTTTCTCCTTCATCTTTTTCCTCTTCCTTTCCTTCTTCTTCTTTTTCCTCTTCCTTTTCTTCTTCTTCTTCCCTTTTTTCTGTTTCTTCTCGTCCTCCTCCTCCTCCTTCTGCTCCTTCCTGTTCTTCCTGCTCCTTTTTTTGTTCATCTTCTTCTCCTCCTCTCTCTTTTCTTCTTCTTCCTCCTTTTTCTATTTTAGGGATAAACACAAAGCTCAGGCCAGACAGATAGTCTTCCCAAAAGATTTTTTCCTTTTCTTGTTCTCCTTTCCTAGATTTTAATAAGGATTCTTCCAAGTCCCCCGACTAGCGCTGCACTGTTTGTTCTTTTTTTAATAACAAAGATCTTTGCCTGCCCCTTCTGATACCTACTAGGTATGTAACCAGATGAATTCCTTTGAAATTGTTTGTACGAGTAGGTATAGGGACCTATTCCAGGTAATAAGGTAAAATACCACAGAACACACGGTTAGCCCAGTGGTAACGCGCTTGCCATGCAGAAGGTCCCGGGTTCGATGCCCACCTTCGACAACGAAAAATGCCAACCCCGTCTGAACAGGGGAAAAGGCGTGGAGGAGGAGGAGGAAGAAGAAGAAGATACATGTACATAATTTATTTATGTAAAGACAGAGGGGGAAAAATCATGACATTACATATTCCACATTTTTTTTTTTTTTCCTTTTTCACGGAAGTGGGAAAAAGGAGTTGTTTTTAGAAGGGACTCAAGTGATTGTTGTCTGCATACAAAGAAGAGACAAAGTCTTTAAAAGACAGCTTCTTGCATAGAACAATATTTCCACCTAAACAAACATAATAAACAATGGTTTTCTTAAGCCCTGATGCACACGCTATGATTTGTTTGCAGACTTATCTTCCAACTCGTTCTTTCAACCATTTCTTTCGACAGATTGTACTTGTGTACTACAAGTTTCAGATTTCAGACATAAAGTCTGCGCAAACTTGCAGCGTACACACGTGCGATCTATCCAAAGACAAGGTTGTGAGACCAAGTTGAAAGATACGTCTGCAGCCAAGTCGTATCGTGTGTACCTAGCTTTATCCACCTACTTTGTACCTACCTATCTCTGCTCCAACCATTTCTTTCGACAGATTGTACTTGTGTACTACAAGTTTCAGATTTCAGACATAAAGTCTGCGCAAACTTGCAGCGTACACACGTACGATCTATCCAAAGACAAAGTTGTGAGACCAAGTTGAAATATACGTCTGCAGCCAAGTCGTATCGTATGTACCTAGCTTTATCCACCTACTTTGTACCTACCTATCTCTGCTCCTCCTTTCGCATCCAGTCGGTTCAAATTTTCTTTCAAAGCCTGGAAATTGTGTACTAAATTCTTCCTCGTCACATCCATTCCATTATTGTTGTTTGACAAAGTGCTCACATTCTTCTTTCCCTTGTCGAAAACAATCTTGTCTTTGTCTTGAAATTTATTCGCAATGTCTCGCAGAGCTTTCCCTTCTTTTCTTCGGCGTTGACCTGAATTATTTGTACGAACAGCTTGTAAATCTTTTGTTTGATTTCCATGTTCCTTTCCCGGCATTTCTTTTCCATATTCCTTTCTTGGCATTTCTGTTCTTCCGTTGTATTTTCGAATGTCGTCGACGTTTCGTTTCGTTTTGTCGAACGGAAACGTTTCTGCATTATTTAACAGGTTTTCTAATTGGGATTTATGTTCGTGGAAAAATTTCTGGAAGTCCTTTTCTTCCTCGTCCTCTTGTTCAATGCTTTTTATGGTCTGAAAAGATTTCTCACTGCCGAGTGCTCCTTTTATGTCGTTTTCATTTAAATTTTCAGGAAGGACGATTCCAATTCGGCTTTTATTACAAGTGTTATCTCTTTGTAGCTGTTTTACGGGAAAGTCTTCTTCGGAATATTCAATATCATGAGTTGCTTCATCGTAAGACTTGTTCGAGTCTTCCTCAGGCACATTTCTGTTGTAGATATTCTCAATAAAATGATCAACTTCATTATGAAGAAATTCGAAATCTTTTGCTTCATTTTCTTTAGTTTCCGATCTCAATTCCACGGTATCTTCTACTCTTTCATCATTGTCCTCTAAATAGTGAGCATTGTTCTCAGAACTACTTTTGTTTTTTGTTTGTGAACACATTTCATTGTCTTTTTGTTTTAGAGTTTCAATTTTCTCATTGTGATTGGTTTTAGTTTTCATATCCAAAATAATGTTTCGTAGAATCATATTTTGTTTCCGTAATACTTCATTGTCGTCTATTATTTCCTGTAAGTTCTTGCCAAATTGTTCGTGCGATACCAACTGCTCTTCAATTTCAACTTTTTTAGTTTCATGTGAACTTGTTTTGTTTTCTGTTTCAAATTTATTTGCAAAACTTTCAGCATGGCACTTGTTATCTACCAAGTTAATTTTGCTTCCATTATTCTTCAATTTGACTGGAATTTCATCTTTCAAAGTTCCACCGACATATTTAGGATACTTCTCCAGCTGAGCTTGAATTCCTTTGTCAAACTTTTCAGATAGCAAACAGACGTGAACTGTTTCTCCTTCGTTTTCTTTATCTTGATTTTCTTTATTTATTCGAAACTTAACTTTTGACATGTATTTCCTATCATCAATCTCATTCCAAAATTGTGGGCCTCTAATTGTAACGTTAGACTCACTCAAACGTTTCCAATTCTTACAATTTATTCCATCACTTGTGCTGCTCAATCTTTTTAAACTCGGTTCACTTTCACATCCATCAAGTCTAGCCGATCTTTGACAGATGCTTTCAATCCCACGAATTAAACTTTCAGATTTCTTAACTTGTTCTTTTGACAAATCGAATCTCGATTCATCTCTTTCTTTTATAACTTCCTTCGTATCGTCATCTGGAATGGATGCATCGTTCTCGAAAAATTGCACGTGTTTAGGGAGATTTAATAACTTTCGAGACTCCACATTTCTTTCCTCCACTTCCTCCTTCTCTTCTCCCTCTTTTTCACATTTTTCTGTTTTAAAGTCTCGCTGTCCTACTTTTTCTTCTTGTTTGTGATCTTGTTCTTGTTTTTCTTGTTGTTGTTCTTCTTCTTCATTTACATCACCTTCTTCTTCATTTACATCACCCTCTCCTTCATTTTCCTCTCTTCCTTTTACTTCTCGTGTTCCATTAAGCATAACACGGTCATGGTATTCCTGATTTCCCAAATCGAAATCTTCTTTGTTCCCGCTATTCCCAGTTGTATAGGTGTTCGCATTGTCATATTCTTCCAAAATTTCTCCCTCGTCCATTTCATCAGGCTGGAAATCCTTTGAGAGATAGAGAGAGGATGAGAAAGAAAAAGGAAGAGGGAGAAAGAGAAAAAAGTTGAAAAAAAAGGAGTAGAAGGGAGAGAGAGAGAATGGAGTAGCCTATTTCCCCTGAAAAAGTGAAAATCCTTTCCTTCTCCCTTTGTCCTGTGATTTCTGTAGCTTTTAAGTTCGAATTTCCCACTCATATGATACCTACTAATCTTGTTCTTAGTTTGTGTACTTTTGTGTGTGTATTTTTTACTTTGTTTCCGAGAATTCCTTACTCCTGTCCAAAATATTTTTAGTTTTTGATGTAGAGATGGAAGATAGGATACCTACTAATCTTGTTCTTAGTTTGTGTACTTTTGTGTGTGTGTTTTTTACTTTTTTTCCGAGAATTCCTTACTCCTGTCCAAAATATTTTTAGCTTTTGATGTAGAGATGGAAGTGACCCAGACTTATGGATGGACACAGCACAAAACCGAGAAGATTGGAGACAAGGTGTTTATCAGGCGTATGGTCGACAAGGCCCCAGCCACGGATAAGTAAGTAGTTTTAGAACCCCTTTTTTTAGGCATGACAGAGGGAACTTTAACTGCCAAGGTCTTATCGTCCCGAAATCGACGAGAGAAGGAAGACAGGATAGGAAAAAGCCAGCCGTTCCGAGAACTAACATTGACTGCCAAGGTCTTATCGTCCCGAAATCGAAGAGAGAAGGAAGACAGGATAGGAAAAAGCCAGCCGTTCCGAGAACGAACATTATCCTATCAGGATAAAGATCCCATATTGATTAAATCATTTTCAAAAGTGAAATGAAAAATACAACATCTGCAAAGCGCAAAGCAGCGTGATGGAACAAGTCCCAAGAGCATTTATTTTCTATTTGGAAGAGCAGTCAGTACCGGTCATTGTGGTGAACTGTTTGGAAAATCGGCGAAAGATTTGATCTAGGTCCCCTGCTCCATGGCCTGTAACATGCGCCGCCCTGCACCACCAGAGAATTCAACTCGGGCCAAGTCGGGTCTCTGGACGCTTCAACCCCGAAGCTCGAATGGCCAGCGGCAGCGATGGGTCCCCCGTCAACAATCGCTTCTCGAGGGTACGGATAGGTCGCGGGAACCACTGCTTCCGTGCCGCCAGGAATCGATGAAGCCTTGAAGCGTGAGCTCCCCGGAGTCCGCAACCCTGCCCCACCGTGACACGGTCTAGCTCCCGAGCCGTATGTTCCGTGAGCCACCGCCTTCGCCCGGCTAAGAATTGACGATGCTCGTAGAGAATTTGAATCGCCGGGAGCCACCACCTTCGCCCGGCTAAGAATCGATGGTGCTCCCAGGAAATTTGAACCGGGCGCTGCATCGCGTGGCGGGCCAGGTTTAGCGGATTGACGTGATTTCTTCTTGAGGAGGATGAGGTCATGGCGCATCTCACGGACAGCGCTCAGGAGTGTGAGAATACTCTGCGAACGCTTCAGCTCTGTCAAAAAAGAAAAAAGAATGGTAAAAAATAATAATAATTGTAAGAAATTTCTTAGCCGCTGTAAGAACTGAAGCCGCTACAACAACAACAACTTGACTTGGACCCGAACGAACCACTTTTCCAGATCCAAAATCCCCCGCGATTTTCTTTTTTTTTTTAACTTTTCTTCTCATGTTTGAAAGCCAAGCCTAGCCTTTCATCTGCTAATATCATATTTGGGTTATCACCACGCCCTTTTCCAAAGGAATTTTAACTAGCCCCTCACCTATCCCCTTCCCTTGATTTTCTTCACCAGGCCAATTTCAGCTCCGGAGCACGTGTCGTCCCAGACAGCCGTTCAAATACTAACCACACCCAAGTTTGCAGGCTGACTGAAAAAGGGACGAAAAATCAGTTCTTGTGACGTCAAATTATTGCAAAATATGAAGTGCAAAATGTAGTTGCTTCCTTTGCCAAAGCCTTGCACTATTCTTAGGAACGACTCAATCGGAAACACGGAAAGCTCAGCCATTTTACCGTAAGTTTATATCAGTTTCTGATAAATTTAAAATCCTTTCAATTCCGGGCATTGCCTTCATAAACTGCATGTTTGAGATTTACTCCTGCAGGAAGTTCTCAGAACAAGTATACAGCAGTCCCTAATGAGAACCAGGAATAGGTGTTTTCCAGGAATAATGCTGAGAATTTCACTAATAATTTGTTCAATCGCTCAATCAAATTTTAAAGGGTAACGAATATGTTGTGTATACGAGACCTTGATTAGACTGCTGAAGTAAAGGGACTTTTTAGTCTCATTCGAGCAGGATAAACAAGGTATACGAGTATCAAACAATTGATTAGCAAAATTCAATTTATTACTTTGTATATTTCACATTTGTCGTTTTGCTTTTCCAATTGTTATTAATCTCATTTTGTTAATATTGTTCAATAAAAGTAATATTATTACTGTGATAATATCTACCCACAGAACACACGGTTAGCCCAGTGGTAACGCGCTTGCCATGCAGAAGGTCCCGGGTTCGATGCCCACCTTCGACAACGAAAAATGCCAACCCCGTCTGAACAGGGGAAAAGGCGTGGAGGAGGAGGAGGAAGAAGAAGAAGATACATGTACATAATTTATTTATGTAAAGACAGAGGGGGAAAAATCATGACATTACATATTCCACATTTTTTTTTTTTTTCCTTTTTCACGGAAGTGGGAAAAAGGAGTTGTTTTTAGAAGGGACTCAAGTGATTGTTGTCTGCATACAAAGAAGAGACAAAGTCTTTAAAAGACAGCTTCTTGCATAGAACAATATTTCCACCTAAACAAACATAATAAACAATGGTTTTCTTAAGCCCTGATGCACACGCTATGATTTGTTTGCAGACTTATCTTCCAACTCGTTCTTTCAACCATTTCTTTCGACAGATTGTACTTGTGTACTACAAGTTTCAGATTTCAGACATAAAGTCTGCGCAAACTTGCAGCGTACACACGTGCGATCTATCCAAAGACAAGGTTGTGAGACCAAGTTGAAAGATACGTCTGCAGCCAAGTCGTATCGTGTGTACCTAGCTTTATCCACCTACTTTGTACCTACCTATCTCTGCTCCTCCTTTCGCATCCAGTCGGTTCAAATTTTCTTTCAAAGCCTGGAAATTGTGTACTAAATTCTTCCTCGTCACATCCATTCCATTATTGTTGTTTGACAAAGTGCTCACATTCTTCTTTCCCTTGTCGAAAACAATCTTGTCTTTGTCTTGAAATTTATTCGCAATGTCTCGCAGAGCTTTCCCTTCTTTTCTTCGGCGTTGACCTGAATTATTTGTACGAACAGCTTGTAAATCTTTTGTTTGATTTCCATGTTCCTTTCCCGGCATTTCTTTTCCATATTCCTTTCTTGGCATTTCTGTTCTTCCGTTGTATTTTCGAATGTCGTCGACGTTTCGTTTCGTTTTGTCGAACGGAAACGTTTCTGCATTATTTAACAGGTTTTCTAATTGGGATTTATGTTCGTGGAAAAATTTCTGGAAGTCCTTTTCTTCCTCGTCCTCTTGTTCAATGCTTTTTATGGTCTGAAAAGATTTCTCACTGCCGAGTGCTCCTTTTATGTCGTTTTCATTTAAATTTTCAGGAAAGACGATTCCAATTCGGCTTTTATTACAAGTGTTATCACTTTGTAGCTGTTTTACGGGAAAGTCTTCTTCGGAATATTCAATATCATGAGTTGCTTTAACAGGTTTTCTAATTGGGATTTATGTTCGTGGAAAAATTTCTGGAAGTCCTTTTCTTCCTCGTCCTCTTGTTCAATGCTTTTTACGGTCTGAAAAGATTTCTCACTGCCGAGTACTCCCTTTATGTCGTTTTCATTTAAATTTTCAGGAAGGACGATTCCAATTCGGCTTTTATTACAAGTGTTATCTCTTTGTAGCTGTTTTACGGGAAAGTCTTCTTCAGAATATTCAATATCATGAGTTGCTTCGCATTTAAATTTTCAGGAAGGACGATTCCAATTCGGCTTTTATTACAAGTGTTATCTCTTTGTAGCTGTTTTACGGGAAAGTCTTCTTCGGAATATTCAATATCATGAGTTGTTTCATCGTAAGACTTGTTCGAGTCTTCCTCAGGCACATTTCTGTTGTAGATATTCTCAATAAAATGATCAACTTCATTATGAAGAAATTCGAAATCTTTTGCTTCATTTTCTTTAGTTTCCGATCTCAATTCCACGGTATCTTCTACTCTTTCATCATTGTCCTCTAAATAGTGAGCATTGTTCTCAGAACTACTTTTGTTTTTTGTTTGTGAACACATTTCATTGTCTTTTTGTTTTAGAGTTTCAATTTTCTCATTGTGATTGGTTTTAGTTTTCATATCCAAAATAATGTTTCGTAGAATCATATTTTGTTTCCGTAATACTTCATTGTCGTCTATTATTTCCTGTAAGTTCTTGCCAAATTGTTCGTGCGATACCAACTGCTCTTCAATTTCAACTTTTTTAGTTTCATGTGAACTTGTTTTGTTTTCTGTTGCGAATTTGTTTACGTCATTTCCTTTTCCATTTTCCTCATGACTATTGTCTCCACCTTCCAAATATTGGCAAGTGTCATTGCTGCTGATTCTTCTACTGTATCCACCAAAACTTTCAGCATGGCACTTGTTATCTACCAAGTTAATTTTTTTGCTTCCATTATTCTTCAATTTGACTGGAATTTCATCTTTCAAAGTTCCACCGACATATTTAGGATACTTCTCCAGCTGAACTTGAATTCCTTTGTCAAACTTTTCAGATAGCAAACAAAAAGTTCTTGCCAAATTGTTCGTGCGATACCAACTGCTCTTCAATTTCAACTTTTTTAGTTTCATGTGAACTTGTTTTGTTTTCTGTTTCAAATTTATTTGCAAAACTTTCAGCATGGCACTTGTTATCTACCAAGTTAATTTTGCTTCCATTATTCTTCAATTTGACTGGAATTTCATCTTTCAAAGTTCCACCGACATATTTAGGATACTTCTCCAGCTGAGCTTGAATTCCTTTGTCAAACTTTTCAGATAGCAAACAGACGTGAACTGTTTCTCCTTCGTTTTCTTTATCTTGATTTTCTTTATTTATTCGAAACTTAACTTTTGACATGTTTTTCCTACAATCAATCTCATTCCAAAATTGTGGGCCTCCAATTGTTACGTTAGACTCACTCAAACGTTTCCCATTCTTACAATTTATTCCATCACTTGTGCTGCTCAATCTTTTTAAACTCGGTTCACTTTCACATCCATCAAGTCTAGTCGATCTTTGACAGATGCTTTCAATCCCACGAATTAAACTTTCAGATTTCTTAACTTGTTCTTTTGACAAATCGAATCTCGATTCATCACTTTCTTTTATAACTTCCTTCGTATCGTCATCTGGAATGGATGCATCATCCTCGAAAAATTGCACGTGTTTACGGAGACTTAATAACTTTCGAGACTCCACATTTCTTTCCTCCCCTTCCTCCTTCTCTTCTCCCTCTTTTTCACATTTTTCTGTTTTAAAGTCTCGCTGTCCTACTTTTTCTTCTTGTTTGTGATCTTGTTCTTGTTTTTCTTGTTGTTGTTCTTCTTCATTTACATCACTTTCTTCTTCATTTACATCACCCTCTCCTTCATTTTCCTCTCTTCCTTTTACTTCTCGTGTTCCATTATGCATAACACACCGATCTTTGACAGATGCTTTCAATCCCACGAATTAAACTTTCAGATTTCTTAACTTGTTCTTTTGACAAATCGAATCTCGATTCATCACTTTCTTTTATAACTTCCTTCGTATCGTCATCTGGAATGGATGCATCATCCTCGAAAAATTGCACGTGTTTACGGAGACTTAATAACTTTCGAGACTCCACATTTCTTTCCTCCCCTTCCTCCTTCTCTTCTCCCTCTTTTTCACATTTTTCTGTTTTAAAGTCTCGCTGTTCTACTTTTTCTTCTTGTTTGTGATCTTGTTCTTGTTCTTCTTGTTGTTGTTGTTCTTCTTCATTTACATCACCTTCTTCTTCATTTACATTACCTTCTCCTTCATTTTCCTCTCTTCCTTTTACTTCTCGTGTTCCATTAAGCATAACACAGTCATGGTATTCCTGATTTCCCAAATGGAAATCTTCTTTTTTCGCGCTATTCCCAGTTGTATAGGTGTTCGCATTGTCATATTCTTCCAATATTTCTTCCTCCAAAATTTCTCCCTCGTCCATTTCATCAGGCTGGAAATCCTTCGAATTCTCCTCTCCCTCTTCCGTATTTTCTTCGCACAAGTCCCGATAGACTTGGATTTGATTTTTGTATTTTTCCAAGAGGCCTGTCATTGTTTTGTGTTTTGCCGTGAATTTCTCGATAATCTTCGCTTGGTGGGAGATTTTGAGGAGGGAAAGATCCAGCTTATTGTTCAGATTACTGATCTGGAAATTAAAATAGTAAATAAAAATAATGATATCATGATAATGATAATAAATTAATTAAAATGAAAATATGAGTAAGGAACAGAGGACTCCTCTTTCATTTCACATTTTATCCTGGCCTCGCGCCCTCAAATTCCATAATTATTAAAGGACGATTTTTTTAAAGAGGTTTGATAGAGGGAACTCTAACTGGACAAGACAGGATAGGAGAAAGCCAGCAGTTCCGACGTACGAACCTTATCCCTTCAGGATAAAATCCACCCCGGGCGGGAATCGAACCCGCGGCCTAACGCTTACACGCCAGACGCGCGACCAACCAAGCTAACTAGGCTGACTGAAAAAGGGACGAAAAATCAGTTCTTGTGACGTCAAATTATTGCAAAATATGAAGTGCAAAATGTAGTTGCTTCCTTTGACAAAGCCTTGCCACTATTCTTAGGAACGACTCTTTCGAAAGACTGGAAAGCTCAGCCATTATACCGTAAGTTTATATCAGTTTCTGATAAATTTAAAATCCTTTCAATTCCGGGAATTGCCTTCATACACTGCATGTTTGAGATTTACTCCTGCAGGAAGTTCTCAGAACAAGTATACAGCAGTCCCTAATGAGAACCAGGAATAGGTGTTTTCCAGGAATAATGCTGAGAATTTCACTAATAATTTGTTCAATCGCTCAATCAAATTTTAAAGGGTAACGAATATGTTGTGTATACGAGACCTTGATTAGACTGCTGAAGTAAAGGGACTTTTTAGTCTCATTCGAGCAGGATAAACAAGGTATACGAGTATCAAACAATTGATTAGCAAAATTCAATTTATTACTTTGTATATTTCACATTTGTCGTTTTGCTTTTCCAATTGTTATTAATCTCATTTTGTTAATATTGTTCAATAAAAGTAATATTATTACTGTGATAATATCTACCTATGTATCATGTTTTACTTCCGCATTCTGTCATTAGCCAATCACAAGAGACCATGACGTCAGTCATAAAACCATGACGCTGGAAGTCAGGTGAGCGAGGATGTAAAAAAAAAGTAGGAAAGATTTTGTTTTTGGTGTAAATGTTCTACAATAAAAAAGGCCAGTTAATTAATGTAAATAAAATAGTGTGTTCATCATTTATTATTAGATAGAATACAACAATTACCATTACCATTACCATATTCTATTCTATTCTGTTTACTCTCGGGGGTTTTAGAGGATGGAAATATCAATGGTCAGGCTGACGATGGATGTATGGCCTGAGTACTTTTAAAACTAAGATGACACAAAATGACGGCGATATTTTAATCTGGTTACAAATGAGGTATATTCTATTCTATCCTATCGAAAAAAAAAAATCTTTAGATTCCTCTTAGGAGCCTCGCAAAGGAACTTTTTCCCACCTCCTTCAGTTCATTAAACTCCTAGTTCCCTGGAAGTTCAACTCACCTCTCGTTCAGCTTTGAGACAGCGGACCTCTTTCTCACTCAGCTCGGCAGAAACGAGGGAGTATTTGTGCTGTTCCTGTTTTACTTCCTCGTTTAGTTCCAACTCGAGGTCCTGTTACCTTAACAGCCCTATTAAGCCTATACAAATCAAATGGAACTGAACAGGCTGTCAGATGAACAGGCCTTCTAGGGAGTGAAAAAATATTGGTGAAATCCACCCTCACTCTTGAGTGGAAGGTAACCTCTAAGCGAGGTGAACGCTGGAGGCGTATTTTGCATTTAGTGAACACACATTACCATTGGCAATCTTTACATCTATCAGGCAATCAGAACTTTGAATTTGTAATTTGTATATATTTTTCTTACTTTTTTTTATAATTAAGTTACAAACAAAATTATAACAATAAAGAGATGCTCTATTAAACTGTTGGTATAATGGAACAACTTGTTCCAGAAATAAATAATTAATAATATGAGGCCGGAGTTGGAATAGTAGGATTTTATTGTTATAAATACATAACCCCTCAAATATTTTTTTTTCTTTTTTATAAGATGATTTTTTTAATGGCATTATTCTAAGTGGCAGGGTTTTCACTTACGTGAGCTTTTCCACCTAACCACTGATTTTTCTAAAATTCCAGTTCTAGGTGGGGTTCTACAGCAAAGGGATTCATCTATATAATTCATTAAAGTAATAGGATTCAGGTCAATAAACCCAAGAAATAATAAAGTATACCTACCTTTATTTATAGCTATAGCAATATTATTTAATTTTAACCCAATTTTATAGACAGGAAAATTCTTTCTCTCTTCTCCTTTTCTCTAATCCTTGTCTACCCTCCCCTCTTAATCTCTTTCCCTTGCTTTACTTCTTTCTTTCCCTCCCTCTTTACCTTTTACCTTTTCTTCATTTTTCTCAGATCTTTTCTTAAATTCTCTCTCCGACCTACATACCAATCATTTTTAGTTATTCGGAATTCTCTTCTTCTTCTTCTTCTTCTTCTTCTTCTTCTTCTTCTTCTTCTCTCTCTCCTTTATCTTCAAAGAAATTTCCATATTCTTAAAGTCGATAAAGGTACCTATAAGTCTATCTCTTTCTAATCAGTGTCTTTTCTGTCTTCTTCCTCCTCTTTCTTTTTTATCCTTTTCTATTTCATCATCCTTCTTCTTCTTATTCTTCTTCTTCTTCTTCTTCTTCTTCTTCTTCTTCTTCTTCTTCTCCTTCTCCTTCTTCTCCCTACCTTTTTCTTTCCTCTTCTTCATTACTTGTATACTTTTTTAAGGAAAAATTAATTACAATCTATCTTGTTTCTCTTCAATCCTCTCTCTCTTTCTCTCTCTCTCTCTCTCTCTCTCTCTCTCTCCACAGGAAAACTAATTGCCTCAGGTGTGTTCAAGCGTGGCAAAGATACAAGAGGAAGAGAGATGGAAAAGGAAAGAAAGAGAGAGGTTGAAAAGGGAGGAAAAAGAGCAGGAGGGAAATTGAAAATAATAATATAGGAACAAAGCAAATAATTTAGGAATAAAGGGAAGTAGAAAGAGAAAGATAAAGAGAGAGAGATAGAGAGAGGATGAGAAAGAAAAAGGAAGAGGGAGAAAGAGAAAAAAGTTGAAAAAAAAGGAGTAGAAGGGAGAGAGAGAGAGAGAATGGAGTAAAAGATAGGGAGAGAAAGAGAGGGGACAGTGAGGTGAGAGAGGAAGGGAAATAGGAAAGAGGGAGAGAGAGGGCGATAAATAAAAAAGAGAGGAACGCTTCAAAGCAACTTATCATCATGTTTAAATTTCAGAGAAAGAGAGAGAGATATCGGTAAGAAGAAGTAAAAAGAACGAAGGTGTGAGATGTTATATCTCCCTCTCTCTCTATGTCAATTGGAAAGGAAGAGGGCAAAAAGGGGTACTAGAGATGGAAAAGGAAAGAAAGAGAGAGAGGTTGAAAAGGGAGGAAAAAGAGCAGGAGGGAAATTGAAAATAAAAATATAGGAACAAAGCAAATAATTTGGGAATAAAGGGAAGTAGAGAGAGAAAGATAAAGAGAGGATGAGAAAGAAAAAGGAAGAGGGAGAAAGAGAAAAAAGTTGAAAAAAAAGGAGTAGAAGGGAGAGAGAGAATGGAGTAAAAGATAGGGGGAGAAAGAGAGGGGACAGTGAGGTGAGAGAGGAAGGGAAACAGGAAAGAGGGAGAGAGAGGGTGATAAATAAAAAAGAGAGGAACGCTTCAAAGCAACTTATCATCATGTTTAAATTTCAGAGAAAGAGAGAGAGAGATATCGGTAAGAAGAAGTAAAAAGAACGAAGGTGTCAGATGTTATCTCTCCCTCTCTCTCTATCTCATTTGGAAAGAACTAAGATAAAAGATAGTGAACAGAGAAGGTTAACATTTACCATTTAAAGGTTTCACTTAGCAATAACGAACCTATCGCTATCATTTTTGACACCAAAGGATCTTTCCATGTTTGGCACATTGCATAATTAGTTCCAATTACCAGGCGTTCATACAAAATGAGCGATATTTTTGAGCAGAAAGTAGGTACCTACCTACCAGCCTACCTACAACCTATTGTAGGTATGTACCATTGTACCTACCTAGTAAAGTTTTTTGCTATGCCATCTTGTTTTATCACTGATCGTACCCTTTTTTTTCGTTTTTTTTTTTTTTTTTTTTTTATTTTATTCTCCACTCCTATCCTCCTTCGATTTTGGGACAATAAGACCTCCGTTGTTACAGTTCCCTCTATCATCAAACCTCTTCAAAAAAACACACAAACACACACACACACACACACACACACCTACCTACACCTACCTACTATTCTGAGGGTTCTCTACTTTTAAAGAACAAGCACAAGTTCTCCCAATGGTTGACTGAGGTTCAGGACGAACCAATTAAACATGGCTAGAGAGTAGAGACCATCACCCTGGTGTATTGCAGAAAAATAAAGATATCCTTTCTTTAGTCTGCCATCACTATTTGGCTACAGCTGAAGCCGCTACAACCGCTACAAAAAAAAATATATAAAATTTATACCTATTTTGCACTAAATACATAAGACCTTGTTTAGACTGCAGGAGTAAAGGAGTCTAAATCGTTCATATCTTGGAAGAGAGTTTCATTGACTTCGACAGATTCCGTAGCATCCAGCCCACCATCACCAGACTCCTCGATAAACTTGAGATCCGACTCGTTCATTGATTTGTCTTGCATGAACATTTCCCGGCCTGAAATAAACCAAAATTGGATGGATCATGATTTTCATGAATTACTCTTAAGAAATTAACAAAAATACTACTCTTACAGAATTAGTAAATAGATGCCAACCCTATTTAAGCAGGAAAAGGCTAGGAAGAATTTCTCTTACAGATTTCCTTTAACAATGGTTTTCCCCCCTTTTCTTTCTTTCTTGTCTTCCTTCTTTTCTTTTCCTTAGTCCTGAATACAATTTTTTTCCTTCCTTATTCTTACCTGTTAGTTTCCCAGCAGTTTTCTCCTTGGCCTTGTTTTTCTCTTCAAATATGATGTGTGCCATGTCTTTGTCAAACTTAGCTTTCCAGGCAATGAAAGTTTCCAGAGTGACTACCGTTCCTAGAAGAAAAGACAAATGGAGATGCAAGTGATGTAGGTACCTACATTTTCTGTGTAGGTCAAACTTAGCTTTCCAGGCAATGAAAGTTTCCAGAGTGACTACCGTTCCTAGAGGAAAAGACAAATGGAGATGCAAGTGATGTAGGTGTCAAACTTAGCTTTCCAGGCAATGAAAGTTTCCAGAGTGACTACCGTTCCTAGAGGAAAAGACAAATGGAGATGCAAGTGATGTAGGGACCTACATTTTCTGTGTAGGGGGAAAAAACTGAAGAGCCAAAAGATGGATGGGATATAGCTACCACTTATTCTGAGGCTTAAGAGTAGGGGTAAACAGCCCTACAGGATGGGTTAAGCCTCTACAAATCTACTTCACAAAGCAACTGGCTGTGGCACATGATATGCAGTAATTTACAATAGAACTGAATTTTAGAGATGTCACAATTATGCAGATAGTATGTGAATAGATCACATAGATTTGGTAAGCCTCTACAAATCTACTTCACAAAGCAACTGGCTGTGGCACATGATATGCAGTAATTTACAATAGAACTGAATTTTAGAGATGTCGCAATTATGCAGATAGTATGTGAATAGATCTACATAGATTTGATGCTAGCTACTTTGGGATGCACTGAGCTTTGTTGTGGCAATACAGTTAGGGAAAAACACATTTTACAAATATTATCTTGGAATTTTCCAAAATTTTAATGAGAATTTACCTTCAAATCTCTTCTGTTCTGCAGCTTCTTCTGCGCACTGAGCTTTGTTGTGGCAATACAGTTAGGGAAAAACACATTTTACAAATATTATCTTGGAATTTTCCAAAATTTTAATGAGAATTCACCTTCAAATCTCTTCTGTTCTGCAGCTTCTTCTGCTTTAATTCGTTTCTCTTCTGCCTCTTCCTTATCTTTCTTCAGTTGATCTGACTTTGTACTCAGCCACTCCTGTGCTGACGATACAAGGGTGAAAATCATGACCATGCCTGATAAAAGAATGAGGAGTGGAAAATTAAACAGCCTTGTTAGCTTGGAAGGTAAGCACTAGGTTTAAATAGAGAGCAGTAAATTAAAGAGTCAGCCTAGTTAGTTTGTCTTCAGTTGATCTGACTTTGTACTCAGCCACTCCTGTGCTGACGATACGAGGGTGAAAATCATGACCATGCCTGATAAAAGAATGAGAAGAGCAGTAAATTAAAGAGTCAGCCTAGTTAGTTTGAAAGAAAACTTGCCTGCCTTATGAGTAGGAGCAAGGTAACAGGTTTGATTCCTGCGCAGGCTGAAATTTATTCTAGACTGATTTCGTTCATTTTCAGCATAGGTAGCTCTTTCCTAACCTGTCCTCTTCTCTTCAATTTTCAATACCACAAGAACTCCATCATTTAGGATAACTGAATGTAACCCTAAAAAAAGTCAAATTTACTTAACAGGTAGGGAGCTTGATATCTTTGACCTAAAATCAAATTAAACAGCCTTGTTAGCTTGGAAGGTAAGCACTAGGTTTAAATAGAGAGCAGTAAATTAAAGAGTCAGCCTAGTTAGTTTGAAAGAAAACTTGCCTGCCTTGTGAGTAGGAGCAAGGTAACAGGTTTGATTCCTGCCCAGGCTGAAATTTATTCTAGACTGATTTTTATGTTAAGTATCCCTTTGACTTCAACCTCCTTGGGATGTTTCCCCCGGGAGAATTTAAAGGGATACTTAACATAAAATGTTACACAGCATAGGTAGCTCTTTCCTAACCTGTCCTCTTCTCTTCAATTTTCAATACCACAAGAACTCCATCATTTAGGATAACTGAATGTAACCTTAAAAAAGTCAAATTTACCTAACAGGTAGGGAACTTGATATCTTTGACCTAAAATTGTAGGTATCTTACCTAAATTCTCATTGGCCTGAGTGAGCAAATATTCTTTGAGTTCCCGTTCCACATCCTCATCAATATTATCACAGTTTTCTATTTCAATGATTGGGATTTCCTCCGGGTATTTCGGTGTGTATTGAAACCTCAACAGGCAGTTCATTTGATGCTCGTCATCTACACATTCGGACTGAATTGGGATTGTAAATACATGTGGATCTTTCTCAAGTATTTCCATATCTCCGTAGTAAATGGAGTCAAGAGCCTCAATCTCATTTGACTGCTCTTCTTGATAGTCCATGATTTTGATGAATTAAAAATTTCCATATCTCCGTAGTAAATGGAGTCAAGAGCCTCAATCTCATTTGACTGCTCTTCTTGATAGTCCATGATTTTGATGAATTAAACTACCCAGGGGGAATGGTTAACTATAATTGATAGACAATTTCCTGAAAGAGAAGGTTTCACTTAGCAATAACGAACCTATCGCTATCATTTTTGACACCAAAGGATCTTTCCATGTTTGGCACATTGCATAATTAGTTCCTATTACCAGGCGTTCATACAAAATGAGCGATATTTTTGAGCAGAAAGTAGGTACCTACTGTATGTACCTACCTAGTAAAGTTTTTTGCTAGGTATGCCATCTTGTTTTATCACTGATCGTGCCTATGCCATTCATGTACCTACCTGAGAATTTGGTCCAGATAAGTTTCGTAGTGGGTTCGCTGCTTCAAAATAATGGCGTCTTGTTCTGCAAAAAATAAAAGAAACAGCGATAAAACAAGTTAATGGGAGTAGAAGCAACCTCCTTAGCCGAGTGGGTATCACACTAGGCTTGCACGCAGGAGGTCAAAGGATCAAGGTTTTCTCTTTGAAGAAGTTGGATAGAAGGAACTGTAACAAAGGATCAACTGAGCTGCTGGTGATTCTATACCCAGAAGGAACTGTAACAAAGGATCAACTGAGCTGCTGGTGATTCTATACCCAGATAATACCTGAATATTTGGATAATCAAGTTTCTACTAATGCTTAATATAGTACCTATTGTCTGTAATTTGTAACTTGGAACACACCACTTTCATCCTTCAGCCCATATTTTTGGGAGTTAAAGTGAAAATGATATTCCAAAAGTTACAAAAAGCATACTATAATGGCTGTCTTACACATAACCAATTTGCAGTACAGCTACTGGTCTTGTGTAATTCAGCCAAACGGTTTTAAAATTTAATAGCATACTCTAGCTATCAAGAATTTATAGCTATTTGGACAAGAGTATAGGTATGAGCATATGGGAATGTATATACCTACATGGATGTCTTCTTTTGGCCTACTTAGGGTCCAAAATTTGAAAATGTCATTGTGAAAAAGTCAGGTGATATAAATGGTCCACTGGTCCGAACGATTCAAGAATAAATTCATTTTGCATGTCATATTGTTAGGTGCACCTGGTTATTCAAAAAGGTTGCGAGTTTCTCTGCACCAAATTCTGATGAAGTTGCCGTCCCCACAGAGCTTCCAAATCCACCGGCGTAAAATGTTTCAATGAGTCATTACTCTCGTTCTCTGCACCAAATTCTGATGAAGTTGCCGTCCCCACAGAGCTTCCAAATCCACCGGTGTAAAATGTTTCAATGAGTCATTACTCTCAGGTTCGCTGGTTCAAAATAATGGCGTCTTGTTCTGCAAAAAATAAAAGAAACAGCGATAAAACAAGTTAAAGGGAGTAGAAGCAACCTTCTTGGCCGAGTGGGTATCACACTAGGCTTGCACGCAGGAGGTCCGGGTTCGATTTCCGCCGGGGCCGAGGTTTTTTCGGCTCTGTGTTTGGAGTTCGGGTGCACTCAGCCTCGTGAGGAGAATTGAGTAGCTACTTGATTCGAGAAGCGATCAGTGGCGGCATTACCAGTGTAAAAAGATTATGGAAATCGATTGCAAAGGAGGCACTTAGTAAAGTTGTGATATCCACATAGGTTGTGAAAAAGCTCCGCTTTGCCACAGAGAATTTGAGATTTGATTGATTTTTATTTAAGTAAATCTAGTTGAAAAAAAGATTATATTACCTTTGATAATCATTTCCAAATAGCCAATCTCTTCGTCCCTCTCTCCGATTATCTTCAGGTTATATTCAAAAGCCGCCATCAGCTGATTCACCTCCGAATACATTCCGAATTCTGTCTCTTCCCGATCTTCACCTCTTCTTCTTTCATTTTCTCCTCCTTCAATTTCTTCTCCTAGGACCTGAGAGGGGGAAGAAAGCGAGAGAGAGAGAGAGAAGAGAGAGTGAGAGAGAAGTGAAAAGGAAAACAAGGGGAAAAAAATAGAAAGGGCGCTATAAATAATGGATTTAACCTAAATAATAATAATTTTCTAGGCAGAAAACTGCCTTCCAAATTCCTAAAGAGAAATATAAAAAATTTAGGTATTGGAAATTTCTACATAATAAAAAGAAATTTAGAACACTAGGTAGGTAGGTAGGTAGGTAGGTAGGTAGGTTAACATAGAGTACCTATTTTATTGTCTCTTAATTTTTAGATAGGGCATACAACCATGTTTCCCTCAAAGCCAAGGGTCAACGATAAGTACTTAGATTACTTAGATACCTACCTTTTTTTCTACTCGGTATAATTTTGAAAATATCTTGACTAGATTTTATGGCAATTTTTGGTGCCCCATAAAACTTTAATGGGACTATGGGACTCACTGATCCTGGGTACCTATTACAAGGGCCTACTCAAAATCTCATTTCGCTGAGAGACGTTAATTTTGATACGGGTCATGAATTCTTGTAAAGAAATTGCGGTAGCTCTTTTCTTCCTTTTTCTCTTCTTCTTCGTCATCCTGCTAGTCAAAAAGCAGTCACTGCAGTCAGTATACCGTCTACCGTCGTTTAGCAACCAAATTATTATTATTTTTACTATTTTTTTTTATTTTTGTTTTTTTTTTTTTTTTTTTTTTTTTTTTTTTTTTTTTTTTTTTTTAAGAGGTTTGACAGAGGGAACTTTAACTGCTATGGTCTTATCGTCCCGAAATCGAGGAGAGAAGGAAGACAGGATAGGAGAAAGCCAGCCGTTCCGAGAACGAACATTATCCCATCAGGATAAAATCCGCCCCGGGCGGGAATCGAACCCGCGGCCTAGCGCTTACAAGGCAGACGCACTACCAACTAAGCTAACTAGGCTGGCATTAAATTATTTGACAATATTGATTGGGAGGAAAAAATGCTCACTTAAGTCTAGCAGTCTAAATAATCCTTACTGGTGAACTCAGGTCAGGAAACAGCCAAAAGTCTTGAGGTGAAAAGGACATGGGGCCCTTTGATTAGAAAACCGACGGAACGTCGAACACCGAATCAAGAAAACATGTAAAAATCAGAAACTGATACTGTATAGTCCCTTGGTAAATTGGTGTACCGCAACCTTTTACGAAAAACACCGAGCGGGTATAATGTTACTGAAGTTAGTAAAGTGAAACTGGCTGTAAAAATCAGTCTCCAAAAATCGTCGGAATCAAGCGTATCGGGAGGCGGACGAACGTCAAGACTTGAAAGTACCACACTACAGTACTACTTTTTTTTCAAAGGAAGATATAAAGCTACAGTACTAACTAACTACCAACGCGAGGCTAACCTGTGGTGACACAAATAGCATATTGGCACATGAGTTCCTATTCAATAAAACTCCCCGTCCATCCTGCAGCTGTGGTGAACCTCTGTCTGTCCAACACTTACTCTCCTGCCCATCAACATTGACTCAACCTTGTCCTACCTGAAAGCCATAGGCCTTTACACTAAGATCTAACCCGAAAGGGATCGGCGCGAACGACACGCAAGTGTTAAAGCGCCTAAGGGAAAAAAAAAAAAAAACAAAAAAAAAACAATATTGGTAAATACAGTAAAACTGACTAGGTATTTTTAAAAAAGAAAAACGTTTATTTGCAAGGTACAAAAATAATATTGGTAAATCAAATATATTTCATATGATTTTTTATATATATATAAGTATAGGTACACAGGGAAAAAATAAAATGACACAGGGTGCAAGCAATGGACTTGTGTTTATTTCAAATTTCTATACTCTGAGGGGGTCTGGGGGGGGGGGGGGGAATAGTACCTATGTAGTGTAGTGCAGTGCAGTAAAAGGGGTAGAATTGCAGAAAAGCTTCATAGGAGAAAAAGTTGGTACCAAAATGGACTTTCCTCCTACAATTTTCCTCCTACGGTTTTCTTTTCCAAAATTTGTATTCCATGCCACCACAGTAAAAGGAAATACAAAGTTTGAATGGGAACAATAAATAACACAGTAAGCGATAGGGATACAAAAGACACTGTGCAAACAAGTCCACTGCAAACACTCTGAGCCCTGGAGGAGATAAAAATAAGTAAAAAAATTAAATATAAATAGGAATACAATACATAAAAATAAATATAAAGAAATAAAAAATATATAAAAAGTAAAAATAGGGAATGAGAGAGAAAAATGGAGAAAACAAAAAAGAAAAATATACCCAAAAATAAAAAATCCCCAACTTGAACAGTGAAACAAAAAAAAAATAAAAATATGAAGCACTTGGCTTTCCTCTCACAAGTCAAGGTCGCAAGATTAACTTCAGAGATATCAAAATGAGAGTACACACGCCTCAGAAGAAGAAGAAGAAGAAGAAGAAGAAGAAGAAGAAGAAGAAGAAGAAGAAGAAGAAGAAGAAGAAGAAAGAACTTTTTTCAAAAACTTTGTAGCTTTTCGTTGTAACTTTGTGAAGAGATCTGAGAAATAGGTCGGAGTAAGAACAATCTTTCTCGCAAAAAAAAAGTAATATTGTAGGTGCTTTTCTTTGCCTTTCTATAAGTTAGAATAAATATGACCTACTTTGCTTTCAACCCCGTGGAAATGTAGAAATCAATGTTATTATTTACCTTGGAATAAATGGAAAAAATAACGGTGGAAAAATGGGACAATTTTTTTTCATATTTTATAGCAACAATAACAACACACGGAGTAGGGTACGTTTTTGAACCTAGGCTATGATGTAGTTTGAGAGGTAGACAGAGGCTGAAAGTTTCTTTAAAAGTCAGTGACTACGCCCAAACATCTGTTAAATAAATGAATACATATCAGATTGATAAACAAATGAATGAATTGAACATTTGGCATAATGTACCCACCAACTTCCTAGCAAAGCACCCACAAAACATGACGGTAAAATCAGGCTAAGCTTCTGATGTTTTCTTTCTTTACATTAAAAAAAAAAGAATAATAGTATAATAATAATAATAATAAAATAAATAAGAGGGGGAAATGGCAAATAATAGGGGGGATGACAATAAGTGGGGAATAAAAACCTGAGGTAATTTCGAGGAAAAAGAAATATTTCCCTGTAGACAAGATTTTATGAAATTATCTTTGATAACAGATAGTAGAACCTTGATTAAAATGGACCAACTGGAAGCAGGGCTTATTTGCCAGACAACTTTACTCAGTACAAAAAAATTTTCCCCGGAAAATTTTTTTTCCCCCAACAGTCTCCATTTTTTTTTTTTTTTTTTTTTTTTTTTTTAAATAAAGTTAAAATAAATATTTACAAAAAATACACCACTACCTCCCACTTATACATTCTTTCTCTCCCTCCTTTATTTAATTTTTGTTTATAAGACACACTACTAAAGACCAGAGTTGAGGTCTTCATGTTGAAATTTCTTCTCCTCTCTGGATGAATAAACAAATTTTCTATTTGAATTTGGCACACTAACATGGCCACAACATTATTTACCTGCACTTTTTCTGGCTTTAAAAATCTCTCAGCCTCCCTCCTATTCCCCATCAAGTTTGGATCAGTCATCATCATTAGGATCATAATCAGGATCATCACTGTCACTTAGGTCTAAATCGTTTGAATTTGGCACACTAACATGGCCACAACATTATTTACCTGCACTTTTTCTGGCTTTAAAAATCTCTCAGCCTCCCTCCTATTCCCTGTCAAGTTTGGATCAGTCATCATCATTAGGATCATAATCAGGATCATCACTGTCGCTCAGGTCTAAATCATTCATATCTTGGAAGAGAGTTTCATTGACTTCAACAGATTCCGTAGCATCCAGCCCACCATCACCAGACTCCTCGATAAACTTGAGATCTGACTCGTTCATTGATTTGTCCTGCATGAACATTTCCCGGCCTGAAATAAACCAAAATTGGATGGATCATGCTTTTCATGAAGTACCTACTCTTAAAAAATCAACAAAAATACTACTCTTACAGAATTACTTAATGTAATTTGTATATATTTTTCTTACTTTTTTTTATAATTAAGTTACAAACAAAATTATAACAATAAAGAGGTGCTCTATTAAACTGTTATTATAATGGAACAACTTGTTCTAAGCCGACAGTCTAAATAAAGCACCTGCTCGGGGGAGAGCCAGAAGACGAGGAGTTCATACTGTCGGGATAGTTGCTATTGCTTGGAATGTTGTTTGAAGATGAGTTCCTCGTGTTGTGTGTAGAGAGATGTGTCAATGCTGCTCGGGGGAGAGCCAGAAGACGAGGAGTTCATACTGTCGGGATAGTTGCTATTGCTTGGAATGTTGTTTGAAGAGTTGTTGTTGTAGAAACTTTTCCTGTTCCCGTTCATAGACTGCATTCTGTGATGGATAGAAAATTAAGGAATCAACTGTAACAATGTTCTGAAACGACAGAAAAACATGTTCCCCCACTAGTGTACCAGCTTGCTGCTGATGCCAAGCTGTCTAGAGCCTGCCATGAGAATGTTTTGTCAATTTACAGACCAAGCGATGATGCTTGGCAAATGAAACACATTGAAATTCAATTAGTTTCAACCTTTCATTGAACCACGGTTATCACGTCAAAGTTGACTGTCTGAAACGACAGAAAAACATGTTCCCCCACTAGTGTACCAGCCTGCTGCTGATGCCAAGCTGTCTAGAGCCTGCCATGAGAATGTTAAGCCAATTTACAGACCAAGCAATGATGCTTGGCAAATGAAACACATTGAAATTCAATTAGTTTTAACCTTTCATTGAACCACGGTTATCAAGTCAAAGTTGACTGTCTGAAACGACAGAAAAACATGTTCCCCCACTAGTGTACCAGCCTGCTGCTGATGCCAAGCTGTCTAGAGCCTGCCATGAGAATGTTATGCCAATTTACAGACCAAGCAATGATGCTTGGCAAGTGAAACACATTGAAATTCAATTAGTTTCAACCTTTCATTGAACCACGGTTATCACGTCAAAGTTGACTAATCAAATTAATCAAGTTTAAGGTAAAAATTTACTGATAAAGCCTTTTGTTATCAAAACAAAGACAATGGAGTCGTTGACCTCAGAGATAAACACTTGAAGATTGTGTGAGATTTCCGTCTTACCTGCCTTCCTTGTGAATCAGAATGAGCGGAGCACCAAGATCTAGATCTATTGAGATAAGATCACGTCAGGAAACTAAATTTGAAGAATTACAGCAGCCAAAAGCTTTTTGAAACGGTCAATGGAGCCAAAAGAAAAGCAAAAGTCCAAAAAATTGACTTGACTTGTTTGTTTTGAGAAATTTTGTTTATGTGTCAAATCAGCTGATTGGAGAAAGCTCGCGAAAAAGCCTTTTGCACACGATGCTCGAATCTCGCTTCTAGCCTTCTAGAATCTAGAGCTGTCCAAATTGTTCACCTGCCTTCCTTGTGCCACTAAAAAAGGTCTGTCTAAAATGCCGCAATAATTGTTGTCCCTTGGCTACGTTGGCGGCAATGAGATTGGATTTTAAAAGTAATAAGTTACCTCAGTTGGTGACTAAAAATCACAAAGAGGGACCTAACACCTAACAAAATTTCAAACAGGCTTACAGGCAATTTAGACAGACTGTAGCAATATAATAAAAGGTTGTTTTATTTTATTGTTTTAAACAAATTTCATTTTATGTTAACAAGTTTATAAAAAGACACAGCTACATACAGAATTACAAATATAGGTAAAATGGGTATTGTGAATAAATTAAATAAGTAATTTGGGACAAGCCAGATGGCCGTGATGCTTAGCGTGTAATCAAATAAATAAATAAATAAAGATTCATCTGAGTTCTGTTTGTATAATTTTGCTAGAGGTTTTTTTTTTTTTTTTATTTGTATCTAACATTAGAGTTTAGAGAGTTTAGACATTAAATTCAGATAAAATAAAGCTCTTAAATTGTCAACTTAGTTGATTCAAATATTATTGCCTCAGTTTGTGACCCATTACCTATTTTATTTTTTATTACATTTATTTGCTCTTTATTCTGTTTATTTTTGTTTCATTTATTTTCTATTATTTAACTCTAACCCTAACCATTGAGTTCTGCTGTTTCCCTGTTTTATTATTTTAATTTTTGTTTTGTTCCAAGTTTATATCTTCATTTTTCGTTTTGATTTTGTTCCCCTCTAACAGATGTGTAAATAATGGCTTCGTTTTGTGATAGCTGTAGAAACCTGCAGGTTTCATGGCAATGTATAGTTTGATTTTGTTCCCCTCTAACAGATGTGTAAATAATGGCTTCGTTTTGTGATAGCTGTAGAAACCTGCAGGTTTCATGGCAATGTATCACAGGGATGGATTCCATTGATAAGGTAATATTATCAACATTATTTTATGTTCATTTTTTTCTTTTATTTATTATTAGTCCTTTTGATTTTTCCGCAAAATATAGTAGGAAGTAGGAAAACAAACGAAACGAACGACATTTATTAACATGTTAAAGCGCCTTATCGAAAAAAAATTAATAATAACATCTTGCTTGGTTAGACTATGGCTGTTATTCCATTCTTCAACTCTGTTTTAGCCAGCCCCGGTAACTTGGAGAGTAGCATGCCTGCCTTGTATGTGCAACTGCCTTTTATGTGCTAGGTCGCGGGTTCAATTCCCACTCGGGACGAGATCAAAAAAAAAAAAAAAAAAAAAACAAGTTGTAGGTATTAATTTTTGGCTATAGGATTTCTCAAAAGAGTGCCTTTGGTTTAGTCTTGATGTAATCAGAACAATCATGTCCCTGCAATTCACAGTATGTAAGTACTAAGTAGTACAACTTGTCTTCTTGAACATTTCAAAGATGAAACTCTCCAAAAGTTCAATTTAAAATGGTCCCCTACATATTTTTAATAATAGTCTAAAAATCTTTCAATTTCAGAACTCGTCTTGAAGAAGGAAATCCCCCTTGTAAACATGTCTAAAGCAAGCTTGTGCTCAGTCATATCAAATATTTGAATTCCAACACTATGAATAAACCAGACATCATGAACACATTGCAGCCTGTGGCTCAGCAGAATGCTACACAGATTGAGTTCAATCAGGCCATGGAAGATTTCAAGACCATGTTCCCTACAATGGATTTGGAAGTCATTGAGGTAACAAGAAAACAATTTTTGAAATAATTGATATGTACCTACTAAGTATGAAAAAAAGGTAAAATTATTTAAAATTGAAGTACCTAGTAAGCCTCAGGAACTAGGTACAAGATAACATAAAATTATTTTTAAATTGAAGTACCAGGTTCAGGAACTACCAGCTTCAGGAACTTCAAAGTAGAATGTTGGACTTAGAATCTGGAGGGCTAGGGTTCAAATCTCAGGAGCAACATGAATTGCAGTATGTACCATATTATTTTGAGGAGTAAATGCTTTTTTATTATGATTACTTGAATGAAAGAGATAAACTGATAAGTTACCTCTTCAATACCTATAATGAAAATATCTCAGTTACCTCTTCAATACTTATAATGAAAATATCTCTAGTAGTGCAGTCAAACTTTCTTGCCTTGGTGATGTGGAGTGCTAGCACACTCCTTAATTTCTCATATAGTGATTGTTTCTCTCTTTCCACCAGACTGTGCTACGAGCTAACAAAGGTGCAGTAGATGCTACTGTGGATCAACTACTTGCCCTTACCAAGGATACAGAACATGAGAAATTACGTACTGAACAGTAAGTTGTCTAGTGTATCCTCTACCTCCTATTCCCTACATCCCTTTAATATTTTAAATCCCTATAATCCCCAGCTTGAAATTCCCCATCTGAGTTCTGTTTGTATAATTTTGCTAGAGGTTTTTTTTTTTTTTTATTTGTATCTAACATTAGAGTTTAGAGAGTTTAGACATTAAATTCAGATAAAATAAAGCTCTTGGATTGTGAACTTAGTTGATTCAAATATTATTGCCTCAGTTTGTGACCTCTTTATTCTGTTTATTTTTGTTTCATTTAATTTGCTTTTATTTAACTCTAACCCTAACCATTGCCTAAAATTGTAGGTATCTTACCTAAATTCTCATTGGCCTGAGTGAGCAAATATTCTTTGAGTTCCCGTTCCACATCCTCATCAATATTATCACAGTTTTCTATTTCAATGATTGGGATTTCCTCCGGGTATTTCGGTGTGTATTGAAACCTCAACAGGCAGTTCATTTGATGCTCGTCATCTACACATTCGGACTGAATTGGGATTGTAAATACATGTGGATCTTTCTCAAGTATTTCCATATCTCCGTAGTAAATGGAGTCAAGAGCCTCAATCTCATTTGACTGCTCTTCTTGATAGTCCATGATTTTGATGAATTAAAACACCCAGGGGGGAATGGTTAACTATAATTGATAGACAATGTCCTGAAAGAGAAGGAAACAACATTGGGTTTTTATAAATATGTATGTGACAGAGGTGTTCTCTGCACCAAATTCTGATGAAGTTGCCGTCCCCACAGAGCTTCCAAATCCACCGGTGTAAAATGTTTCAATGAGTCATTACTCTCGGCATTCTCAGAATTGTAATATTTCACCTGTGGAGAGCTGTGTCTGTGATTGTAATCTTTGAACTGATGACACACTCTGTTCCATGAGTCGGTGATGAATCGTATGACAGAGGTATTAATGCCCTAGAAATCATGGAGTTCAGGAGTTATCAGGTTATCACAAACATCCAAACATGCAAAAAAGGTGGAATATGGATGTGAGATTTTAACCAGTGACTTACCAGGTCTCAATAGGTCCGAATAATGATGAATATTGATTAATTAGCTTAATTTATGCGCAATTGTCACAAAATTAGACCCATTTTTAGTTCAAAGAGGTTCTTTCTTCTTCCAACTTCCAACTTTTCATTTCAAAAAAATCACATTTTTTGAAATAAACACAGAACACAGCCCACTTTTTGAAACACAGCCTTTGTGACATCGTGTGCAAAAACCTTTTGAAAACAGCTGACAAATATTTTTCTTATCTATCCCGCGAAGTTTTGAATTTATGAAATTTCAAAAAGTATAAAAAGTGCAGAAAAAAGTAAAAAAGAGCCCAGACAAGTGAGACAAGTTGTAGGTATTAATTTTTGGCTATAGGATTTCTCAAAAGAGTGCCTTTGGTTTAGTCTTGATGTAATCAGAACAATCATGTCCCTGCAATTCACAGTATGTAAGTACTAAGTAGTACAACTTGTCTTCTTGAACATTTCAAAGATGAAACTCTCCAAAAGTTCAATTTAAAATGGTCCCCTACATATTTTTAATAATAGTCTAAAAATCTTTCAATTTCAGAACTCGTCTTGAAGAAGGAAATCCCCCTTGTAAACATGTCTAAAGCAAGCTTGTGCTCAGTCATATCAAATATTTGAATTCCAACACTATGAATAAACCAGACATCATGAACACATTGCAGCCTGTGGCTCAGCAGAATGCTACACAGATTGAGTTCAATCAGGCCATGGAAGATTTCAAGACCATGTTCCCTACAATGGATTTGGAAGTCATTGAGGTAACAAAAAACAATTTTTGAAATAATTGATATGTACCTACTTAAGTATGAAAAAAAGGTAAAATTATTTAAAATTGAAGTAGTAGCCTCAGGAACTAGGTACAAGATAACATAAAATTATTTTTAAATTGAAGGTGAAAGGGTTAGGTAAACTGCAAAATGAGTTAGAGAAAAAAAAAAAAAAAATATTGGCCTGATTTAAAAGAGAGAAATAGGTAGGTACCTACTTTTAAAGAAATAGGGTAGGTACCTGCCTGGTTTAAAAGTGAGAAATAGGTACCTACCCTATTTCTCACTTTAAATCAGGCCAATATTGTAAAGTGTGTGGAGTAAAAAATCCTTCACTAAACGCTTCCTTGGCAATTAATTTCCGTGTTTCAATAATCTCTTTACACTGGTAATGCCATCACTAGTCGCTACTCGATTAAAGTAGCTTCTCAATTGTCCTCACGAGGCTCAGTGCACCTTGAACTCCAAGCACAGAGCCGGAAAAAAGTCGACCCCGCCGGGAATCCAACCTGGGACCTCTGGTGTGCAAGCCTAGTGTGATACCCACTCGCCACGGAGGTTGCCTGATAAATTTATTCAAGCACGGAGCCGAAAAAAACTTCGACCCCGCCGGGAATCAAACCTCGGCTACGAAGGTTGCCTAATAAATTTATCATTTTGTTTTCTTTCAGATGTCTGACATGGAGTTGGAAGACGAGAGGTTTGCTATTCTGCTGCAAAACGAGGAGTTTATGTCCGAACTCAGAAAAAATCAGGAGTTCCTGAGTTCACTCAATTCAGGTAATTATAGGCTGTATTACTAAATAGTCTGGCTGGGGGACTTTAAACAGGGAGGATATCAGCCTGAAATTTCCCTTACTAATAAAATTGCAAAGGTTGAGTTTACTCGTAAAATTATTATAGCCAAAAGCAATCACCCTAGGGCTGATTGAGAGGCTGACGAAAAACGCCGACCCCATCTCAACATGGGAAAAGGCGAGGAAGAAGAAGAAAGCCTTTTTAGGCTGTTATTAAATACAGGAGGCATTTGGTACTTACTTTATTTGATTTAACGTCACTCTCTAACTGTTGAGTTTTCCAGTGACGTGGGTTTTGCCCTCCCTTCAGTGATAAGCTAACCTGTCCGGATATCAACCACACTCAACATTGCTTAATTTCAGTGATCAATGGAGATTCAACGTGTCACCTATCGGCGCTTCGCGCCGCGCCGCTCCGTGCTGCTCCTTTTTTATTACTATTATTATTATTTTAGTTGAATTTTATTTAGATTAAAAATTCTTTCTAATTTTTTATTTCAGACGTTGGGTTCGGACACCCAGGTAAAAGTTCAGGGGATGACGATACAGACTTCAAAGAGAAACTCAAACACATGGGAAAAGGTAAGTTTTGGCCACGTACCTACTGTTTTCACGAAAAAAACGGCTCGACCGATTTTGCAGATTT